>NC_060138.1:472991442-473295757 GCF_021461385.2 Schistocerca piceifrons | reverse complement strand
AAGATAACTGCCAGTCATTACACCACGCAAATCGTTATTGATTTGTTCACAACTTTCGTGTGATACTACTTTCCTGTAAACTACAGCATCATCGGCAAACAGTCTCAGGCCGCTGTCAATACCGTCAACCAGATCGTTTATGTAAATCTATTACGCTGCCCTGGGGTACACCTGAAGTTACGCTTGTTTCTGTTGAAGTCACCCCGTTCAGGACGACATACTCCTCCCTGTCTGTTAGAAAACTTTCTATCCAACCGCATATGTCATCGGATAGACCGTAAGCGCGCACTTTTTGGAGCAAGCGACAGTGGGGAACTGGGTCTAACGCCTTTCTAAAGTCGAGAAATATGGCATCAACCTGGGAGCCGGTATCAAGAGTCTGTTGTATATCATGCACAAAGAGGGCATGACCACTGTTTCCTAAAACAGTGCTGGTTTCTGCAGGTTGTGACGCCGGAAATGCATATCCTCCTATTTCCATCTATTGTACTATAAATTTTTTTCCTTATTTTGTTACCTGAAGATATAACATTTCTGTGTCTTTGTATATTGTAATTGTTTTACTATTTGTATATACGTGCATTTATGTCGATGTATAATTGGTTTGTTTTGTAAATACTATTTGTATTTTTACGCTGGGTCTTGCCTAGGGAAAACTATGATATCGAACGAATACATTGATAGGTCGTGTGGAGAACCAAAAGTGTTTAGGATCTTTGGTAGTGTTAACTCTTCAGCATGGAGCGCGGGCAGAGGGGAGTCTGGCTGGAGTAGTGCGGTTGAGCAGGTGTGTTGTGTGACGCTCCCGCGAGTTGGCGCGCTTTCGGGGTTTGGCAGCATGTAATTGCGCTCGACTTGCTATGATAGTTTCTGACACGGTGTCGCGGACGGGAAGCATTAGCTGGTGCACATCAAGAGCCCGTTTTGCCTGGTGACATCCAGCTTCTGCAACAGCGACGGCCGACAATGAGTGACTGTCGCCACCTCCTCGATCGACGGCTTCAAACCTTCAATCAACCAACAAGGAAGACTGGAAGCACGTAAAGTTTTAGAACTGTATGGCAGACCTCAGCTTTTCAAACTGTTCCATTTTCATAACTAAAATTACAGCAACTTAGCATGAACATTTGTTGCTCATTGTCCCAATTGCATTACCAAGCAGGGTCCCTTCCTTTTCTGGAATGAACCCGAGTGTCGTTGAAATTTAAACGCCAGCATTAAAGTAATATAATTCGATTTCACTGCTTTAATTTCAAAGTTCAGTTAAGGTATTCATAGCTGGCTACAATATTTAAATTACACAAGCACAAATTAAGAGTGCGAGTTTTGTTACCGTATTTTAGCTTACCTGTGACTGTAGCTCAGCTTGGTATGTACTAAATTTTACTATTGTTAATTGTTCAGAATCATTTAATTCAAGTTCAAAGTTAAATCTCTTATTTCTAAATTGCGTAGATTCAAGTAGCTTTTGAAATGATTGTTGAGGTAGCCCAAGACTAACCGTATTTTACTGAATTTCGATGTGCTTCAGAAACAAAGCTCACTATTAATTTCAGTTACTAAATTAACTTTCAATTTTCCGGTTTTATTAATTCTTTTGCTAAATTAAGTCAGAGTGTAGCGAAATTTATTACTTCTGACAAACTTTCAGTTTTCACACTACACGTGTCAACCTTCATTTGCCACGCTTCTAGTGCTAATTACATGTGTAATAACATTTCTTTTTCAGTTAATATAGAAATTGTCCATAGGACTGGCGACCGTAATTTCCCCCAAATCTCAAATATCTAATTACCGCTAGTTAATTGTTAACGTAACGGCCGCGCATTTACTTTCCTTATTAACTTTACCCCTTTTCAAAATTAATTTCCACCAGTTTCATTTGCATTTTTCCTTTCATTTAGATGTAACCCTTTCCTCCCTCTTTACCGACACATTAACTTCGGTGACGATTGCTTTTCCCAAATTCCCATTAGGTACATGCGGTTTAATTTTTCACTGTCATTAAGGTCGATAAGCGGGGGGGAGGTTACAAGGTGAGCTTCTCAAATTCTAGAAAGGTCATTATGTCTGAACACAAAATATGGTCCATGATTCTACAACAAATCAATGTCAGTGAAATTGGCTGGTAATTATATGCATCCGATTTTCTACCGTTTTTATAAACTGCTATGACTTGGGCCTTCTTCCAGTCCCGTGGAACTTTCCGATGTTCCAATGATCTCTGATAGATGATGGATAAGAATGGTGCTATATTGTAGCATAGTCAACATAAAATACTACCGGGATACCGTCTGGGCCAGATGCCTTCCTGGCGTCTAAGGATCTTAACCTTTCGTTTGTTCGATTATTGTGGTGAAAGACTGACCTGTAGCTTAGCTCGAGATCTAGTTTAGGTTGGATTGTGACAGTTTTACTGTGAATTGGCGAAGCCAACGGGTGTGAAAACAAAAAGCCTGGCTGTGTTGACAGCCTGATCTATAGCTTAGCTCGAGGCTTAGGGTAGTTTGTAATGTGATAGTTTGGTTGTGATTTGGCAAAGCAAATGAATTTGGAAGCAAAAAACCTGTTAGTAGTTATAGATTTGTCTGTAATTCAGCCTGAAGTCTAGGGTGGGTTGGAATGTGACAGTTTGATTGTGAATTGGAGAAGCTAACGAATGAGAAAGCAAAAACACTGGTTGTGGTGACACACTGATCTGTAGCTTATCACGAGCTCTAGTTTAGGCTGGAATGTGACAGTTTGGTTGTGAAATGGCGGAGCTAACGACTGTGGAAACAGAAAACCTGGTCGTGTTGACAGACTGGTCAATGGCTCTGCCCGATGTCTTGGCCAGATTAGAATGTGACAGTTTGGTTATAAGTCGCCGAAGCCAACCGACGTCAAAACAGGAAATCTATGTGCAAAGTCTTGAGCTCCGCAGAAATGTCAGGTAATTCTACCTCCGCACAAGCGCCGCTTTGCACAGCAATCAGAAAAATGCAGTGGTAACTGTCGAATACTCACATTTGAGAAAGACCAAGAGCTGCCTATGAGATAATGATTTCACTACTAGTTTCGTTTAGGTATGTTCGATGATCATCTGATTTCCAAAATATCAATGATGGGAGTTTAAAATTCGATAATGGAGGCCCTGAAGCAAGTCAAAATACTGAACATTGATGGTGACAAAAAAAAGTTCCAGGATGAAATTTTCACTCTGCAGCGGATTGTGCGATGGTATGAAACGTCCTGACAAACTAAAATTGTGTGCTGGACCGAGACTCGAACTCGGGGCCTTTGCCTTTCGCGGACAAGCGCTCTACCGGCTCTTCCAGGAGCGCTACTTCTGCAAGTTTCGCAAGAGAGCATCTGTGACGTTTGGAATGTAGGAGATGAGGTACGGGGGGAATTACAGCTGTGAGGACGGGGCGTCAGTCGTGCTTGGGTAGCTCAGGTGGTAGAGCGTTAGCCCACGAAATGCAAAGGTCCCGAGTTCAAGTCCCGGTATAGCACACAGTTTTATCTGCCAGAAAGTTAAAAAAAACGCTTGTGAGTTAATTTTTAGAGGTCTAAACTAATAATTTTGTGGACGTGCCTAGCGTACAACAATTTCTCGATCGTTAAACTTGGTCATGGTGCGGTGAGCGGGTCGGGTGGGGTGGAAAGCGAGCAAAATGTTTGAACGAACTAAGGGAGGTTCATTAGTTATTTTAGTTAAGTGTAGACTAAGGCCTATCGCTATCGTGATATCAAGTGTTTCTTGTTCTCTTTATGAAGACTTACACTGCGATGACTGACGGCACTAGCTGTTTAAATAGAAGGCGTATGTCTTCGGACGAGCCTTAACTCTACAAAAAGTGTGCGAGGAGTTTTTCAATGGCAATTTCAACAATGAAATCTTTAATTAGATTACATTCAATTTTTTTGTGACCTAAAACTCTGTGTGCTTACGTCATCTTATGTTCATGAGAATGTAGTTGCGCTCAGCATATTGTTGACTTATAACTCTTGCTGACTAGGTTGGCTGCGCTGAAAAAGCTTTTAGTACCGACAGAGATAACTCGAAGCAGCTACTCCTATGAGTCTCCGCGCCGCAACCCTTCATAAAGTGACCAAGCGATGGAGTGCGCCTGTATTTTTTGGAAAGTTTTAAATTTCTATGAAAGATACTTCGAATTATGCAAATACATTTTCCCGATTATAGTAAGTAAGACTACATTTCACCCACGTAAATATAAATAGCTACATAAAGGAAATCAACATATTCACAATTATGATGTGACAGATGCTTCTGTTCTGACAGTTCTCGAACAACTGTTTTCTTTTTGTCTGTTGCTTTGAAAAATAATTATTACGAATAATGATAACTTGCAACTCTCTTTCATTTCTGGTCTGTCAGTGTTAATATTAAGACGATTACGAAATGATACAACGGTGTTGGGACACCATACTCACGGACGAGCGATGTCAGCGTTGTTGATACTTCATTTTTTTAAACTCAACACTCTTGCGAAACGCATTACAAAATTGCAGAAGTACTGTGTGATACGTTAAAGTGGAGTGAGCGGTAAGAATCCGTTTGTACCTGGATCATTGCTCTATTTATTGATTAATAAATATGGTATTAGATACATGTTGATTTTTACGCCAATCTATATATTCATTACTTAACATTAATTTTAGCAAAGTTCAATGTCTTGGGACCTGTTGTTATCGGGTATGGGCTTTCAAACTTCGATAATGTAATCCAAATTAGCATCGATGCTTTGCTAACATTGCAAATCCCTAGTTACGATCACCCAATCATCACCAGCTCCTGTTTTGTCCAGCTAGGAACCACGTGACAATCTGAACTCATTCTCATTTTCCTCCAGAATCTCTCGTCTTTCTACTGTGTCTCTTTTTTTCTTTATTTAGGTTATTTCACACCTGTACTCTCACCGACATCAAGTACAGAGGTCCAAAAATGTCGACGTCGGCAATATTCTGTTGCAGAATAATGCCGGCCCACATGTTGCCAAGGTTGTTTCGACTACGCTACAGTAGTTTCGCTGGGAAACCTTTAGACATCTTCCATATAATCCTGATCCCTCGCCATTCGATCTCAGTATTTTTAGATCCGTGATGGAAGATATTCGTATCAGTCGATCTGCTTCGGACTAAGAGGTGCACACCGGAGTACAATCATGGTTCCGCTGGAAACCGTAAACATTTTTCCGTGACGGCATTGACCATCTCGTTTACAAGTGGGATAAACATGTTATCAGTTATGGCGATTACTTTTGTAATAATAAACAGTTTACTTACTTTTTTTCGATGTGTCTCTCTTTCATTTGACTGCCTCGTACAGTTACAGTTATGACAACTGATAATGTAAGCCGCCAAAGAGCTTTCAGCTAGGGAAGTTGCATATAGCTGTGACGTCACTCATTCATTCGTTCATTACTCGTATCTTTCCCTTTAATGTCTGTGATTAATATTCGTAAATCCACCGAATGAGCCTTTTGTTCTTCAGAAATTAATATACGCTATTAGACTACTACATTGTTATGATTAAAAGAATGGAACGCGCCGTAATATGAAGTTCGGCCCGCATGCCGTCGAGATCTGTAGATACGCCTCCTGCTTAGAGACTCATTTCAGTGAATGGAATATTTCTTTTTTTTTTTTTCATTTTATGCAAGGGCGGGCGGGTATAAGAGCCGTATCAAAGCTCGAAAGAGAAATGTAATTACGAAGCACTATATAATTTTTATCCAACAAAGGCACTTTTTGACAATGAGCTGTACTTGTTCTGGTGAAGGGATTTCCCTGCACCTATCAGAAGAGATACTGGTGTTGTCCCATCATTTATCAGAGAACACAATAGATCTGACATGGGAGCACGCCTATAGAACTGTTATGTCTGTTTTTATTCTTTGTTTCCTGTGCCATAAAAGAATACTTCATGGAAGTTACCATACACTTGTTGCAACTGACAGTGAAAACTTGGGTGTAACTTTGGATGAGTGATTCAACTGGCCAGGAAGTACTGTCACCGCAACGTGGAAGACTTCCACTTGCCTCTATGCTCTTAAAAAGTTACAGAACATATTTTTAAAATGTGTGAAACGTAAACTCGTGCAATCACTCGCTCTGCCGAGCCTCCAGCTTTGAGATGTAATTGAATACAACTCGAGCGGTAAGAACACAAGACCGTCACTAGACGGTCACAACTAACCATAAATGATCGTGTGCGTTACGTTGGCAACACCCGTCTATTTGATCATGGCAGTGTTTAATACGTCCAGTTGGTTTGGTAGCGACCCGACAAGTTACATGACTTCCATCCTCAGTCTGTTTCGTTTGCTCCTCAGTATGCATGTGCCCCAGTAACTCGAATCAGGGATTAACTGCCTTTCACCTCATCATAATCGAAACACAAGATCTCGCTTACCTAGTATCCTAGCTACACCCATATAAAAAAAACAAAAAACATTCGTCAATTCATTCGACGTACTTGAGGACAATATTATGGAAATGGAAGAGAATGTAGATGAAGACGAAATGGGAGATACAATACTGCGTGAAGAGTTTGACAGAGCACTGAAAGACCTGAGTCGAAACAAGGCCGCGGGAGTAGACAACATTCCATTAGAACTACTGACGGCCTTGGGAGAGCCAGTCCTGACAAAACTCTACCATCTGGTGAGCAAGATGTATGAGAGAGGAGAAATACCCTCAGACTTCAAGAAGAATATAATAATTCCAGTCCCAAAGAAAGGAGGTGTTGACAGATGTGAAAATTAGCGAACAATCAGTTTAATAAGCCACAGCTGCAAAATACTAACGCGAATTATTTACAGACGAAAGGAAAAACTAGTAGAAGCCGACCTTGGGGAAGATGAGTTTGGATTCCGTAGAAATATTGGAACACGTGAGGCAATACTGACCTTACGACTTATCTTAGAAGAAAGATTAAGGAAAGGCAAACCTACGTTTCTAGCATTTGTAGACTTTGAGGAAGCTTTTGACAATGTTGATTGGAATACTCTCTTTCAGATTCTAAAGGTGGCAGAGGTAAAATACAGGGAGCGAAAGGCTATTTACAACTTGTACAGAAAACAGATGGCAGTTATAAGAGTCGAGGGACATGAAAGGTTCAAAATTGTTCAAATGGCTCTGAGCACTATGCGCCTTAACTTCTGAGGTCATCAGTCGCCTAGAACTTAGAACTAATTAAACCTAACTAACCTAAGGACATCACACACATCCATGCCCGAGGCAGGATTCGAACCCGCGACCGTAGCGGTCGCTCGGCTTCAGACTGTAGCGCCTAGAACCGCGCGGCCACTCCGGCCGGCCTACATGAAAGGGAAGCAGCGGTTGGGAAGGGAGTGAGACAGGGTTGTAGCCTCTCCCCGATGTTATTCAATCTGTATATTGAGCAAGCAGTAAAGGAAACAAAAGAAAAATTCGGAGAAGGTATTAAAATCCATGGAGAAGAAATAAAAACTTCGAGGTTCGCCGATGACATTGTAATTCTGTCAGAGACAGCAAAGGACTTGGAAGAGCAGCTGAACGGAATGGTAAAGGAGTTTTACTATTTGGGGAGCAAAATAACAGATGATGGTCGTTTCTGAAGTTGTTTCTGAAAGTATTTGTATGGAGTGTAGCCATGTATGGAAGTGAAACATGGACGATAAATAGTTTGAACAAGAAGAGAATAGAAGCTTTCGAAATGTGGTGCTACAGAAGAATGCTGAAGATTAGATGGCTAGATCACATAACTAATGAGGAGGTATTGAATAGAATTGGGGAGAAGAGGAGTTTGTGGCACAACTTGACAAGATGAAGGGACCTGTTGGTAGGACATGTTCTGAGGCATCAATGGATCACAAATTTAGCATTGGAGGGCAGCGTTGAGGGTAAAAATCGTAGAGGGAGACCAAGAGATGAATACACTAAGCAGATTCAGAAGGATGTAGGTTGCAGTAAGTACTGGGAGATGAAGAGGCTTGCACAGGATAGAGTAACATGGAGAGCTGCATCAAACCAGTCTCAGGACTGACGACCACAACAACAACAACAACAACAACAATTCATTCTCTGTTGCTGCTATCCGACTTTGGAGCAAGCTGTCCTGCGCTCTGCACGCGACCAATTGCCCTGTTGTTTTGAAGAAGATATTTCCTCCTGTCATCCTCATAACGGCCCCTAAAAGTTAATGCATGTGGCCCGTTTTTTCTTCGACAAACAGTAAAATAAATGCTCCTGTTGTCTTCTTTTTAAGACATTTAGGTTTCCCGTGATTTCCTTAAACAGCTTAACGCAAATTCCAAATGTCTCTTTGAAAGGGTACGCCCGATAGCCTTTCCCTTCCTTCCGTAATCCGAGCATGTACTTCGTCTCTAATGATGTCATTGTCGACAGGATATTAAACACTAATCTTCCTTAGTTAAATTTTCGATCTAAAGCGGAATGTGCACTGATGTGAAATTTCCTGGCTGATTAAAACTGTGTGCTGGACCGAGACATGAACTCGGTACCTCGACCTACTGACCGAAGTAAAGCTGTGAAGGTGGGTTGCGAGTCGTGCTTGGGTAGCTCAGTTAGTACAGCACTTGCGCACGAAAGACAAAGGTTTCGAGCTCGACTTTCGGTCCGGCATAGAGTTTTAATCTGGCAGGAATCTTCACTCATATTCTTTCTTCTCCCTTTTATACGCCTTTCTCTTTCCGTATCTCTATCAACCACGTCACTTCCTTTTCCCCTATTTTCATAATATTATGTTTTTTCAGGTTAACCTTTATCTCGCTCTTATACGGTACATCTACAAACACAATCCGCAAGCCACCGCATGATGCGTGGCGGTCTGGTACCTTGTACCATGACTAGTCATTTCCCTTCCCGTTCCACTCGCAAACACAGCAAGGAAAACGACTGTTTACATGCCTGCGTACGAGCCCTAATTTGTCTTATCTTCAAGGTCCTTACACGAAATGTACACTACTGGCCATTAAAATTATTACACCATGAAGAAATGCAGATGATAAACGAGTATTCATTGGACAAATATATTATACTAGAACTGACATGTGCTTACATTTTCACGCAATTTGAGTGCATAGATCTGAGAAATCAATACCCAGAACAACCACCTCTGGCCGTAATAACGGCCTTGATACGCCTGGGCATTGAGTCAAACAGAGCTTGGATGGCGTGTACAGGTACAGCTCCGTGACTAAAGGCGTGGAGAGCACCGCGAAGAGCGGTTTACCGTCTCCCACCGCACGACCTGCCAGCCTAGTTTGCTACCCATTAGAGTTCCTCACGATCTCAGTGGCAGCCGCAAGGTACATGGACGAGGTCCTTCAATCGGTGGCTCTGCCGTTCTTGAACGCCGTCGCCCATGCCCTGTTTCAACAGGACAACGCTCGTCCTCGTACCGCTGCCACTACCGAGCGTGCCTTACAGCTGTGGGTACTCGGCTGTGTCGATAGCATCACTCTGTCTCTGCCTGGTCGGAAATAAGTGTTCTGTCGTGGGATGTGTTGTCAGCTTCCACCTCCATCCATCAAACTGCGGGAACTGCGCGCTTGGGTGCAAACAGCACGGCGATGGTAGGCAATGAAAACCTCAGAACTTCATTTCGTTAACTTTTGCACGTGAGGCAAAAACAGTTTCTTAAAAAATAATGTATAGTAATACAGAAAATTGCTACACGACTCTATAGTAGAAGTCTAGTTCTTGACAGACAAGAGGAATCCAGGCATTTACAAATCTCTCCCTTTGAATGTGGAGTTATTTTTACTGGAATTACGAATTTTCACAGACAGATGGAGTTAAGAGGTTTTCATTGCCTGCCATCGATGGGTTGGAGTATCACAAGACTGCATCTGAGGCGTGTAAAATTCCTTGCTGTGACATCTGAACGCCATACGAACACGTACATTTTGTGGCCGTATAGCGTAATAAATGTTGGTCCTTCAAAGTTAAGCGTGTAATGGTTTCGTACGTGTAGTATAGTCTACCTGCTTGCAAACAACGATCACAATCGTCCTTGTCCTTCTGGGTGTTCTTCTTTTGGAAAGATGGATGTACGCGATGGAATATTTGTTTGGACATATGTACTCCGTTCCTAATGTCAAGGCAGGTGTACGGTATCAGGGAGATTACCACCCAAACGAACCGGAAGTGGCGGTGGGACACGCCCTTCCTGTGTTCATGCAGTGATGGGCTGGCTTCTGGCAGTCCCACGGGATAACGCCAGCGAGGGCGCAGCGCGACGAAGCTAGCTGCGAATCCAAGAAACGAACCATATGGCCCAAAAGTACATTCCTACGTAGAAATTTTAAGACTTATTTTCTGGTTAAAAAGACATGTATCCTAAAGGAGTGACTTTATCATCAAAAGATTCCCTTTAGGAAAAAATTAGGTTATAAATGTTGGTGACGGGAAGTATCATCAACATACGGCAGTGATTTACATCCTCCCCAACCCCCCCCCCCCCCCAAAAAAAAAGAATGAACACATTCAGAATTCCACTATAGTGCTATAGCAAAATATGAAAATGATAGAACTTAGAATCTTAAAAACAGCCATATGGCTTTATAAAAAAAACATTGCTCTGAGCACTATGGGACTTAACTGTTGTGGTCATCAGTCCCCTAGAACTTAGAACTACTTAAACCTAACTAACCTAAGGACATCACACACATCCATGCCCGAGGCAGGATTCGAACCTGCCACTGTAGCGGTCGCGCGGTTTCAGACTGTAGCGCCCAGAACCGCTCGGCCACTCTGGCGGGCTATGGCTTTATCGTGCGAGCACGTCATGGCAGACAAAAATAGCTAATTAATCGATTACGAACGCATGTCAATGCTGAATGTAATGCAATGAGTTGATAGAGGGTGTCAGTACGTTTCAATACATTTATCAGGAAATAAGTATGATTTTCAGCACAACCAATATTTCGGACATAAAAACCAAGAAATAAGTGATCAATCTTTTTAACGCAATTAGTTGTTTGCTTATTATGGAAGGTAAGTAAAGAAGAAATGGCAGTTACAAACCACTTGGTATGATGGACAACCACAGCAATGATTATACGTTTCAGATGATGAAAACCGTTACAGCTCCATCAAAATATTTATTAATCACTAGTTTCATGAAGTTGTGGTCACATCTTCAAGAAACAAACTGTTGTCCTTTCAGTATATAATGTCCTTAAAAGCTCCATGAGGGTAATTAACAGATGTCCTCTATCTTCCAGCTCGAAATTTGCGTCATATAGTACGCAGCCGTCAAGCATGAAATAAGCAGTAAGGGTAGAGAAAGACCTAACCCTGACATATGTCAGGCGTCTTCTCAGACAAAGTGACTAGCAGTGCTGGTGCCGGCTGCTGTGTCTGAGAGATACGTCATTCTCTGTCTCCACTGGTTATTTTACTCATGACGGTTTTGTAGCATGTGATGCCAATTCTGCGTTGGAAGATAGAGGACTTCAGTTATTTATCCTTACGAAGTTTTGAAGAACATCATGTATTGAAAGGACAACAGTTTTGTTACCTGAAGATATGACAGCAATATCATGAAATCAGTCGTGATTAATAAATCATTTTGACGTAGCTGATGCTGTTTTCACCTTTTGAAATGGCTATTAATTTCTTTTATTATAGTAAACTTGGTACAAACCTGAACAAAATCCCTTTGGGTTTTAGGTTGTGTCGTTCTGAAACACTAAAACAAACGTAAAAGCGATGTTTCGGTCACCCTTGCAGTGATCTAGACCACTAGTAGCTTAGTTCTCTGGAGATGGCCGGCGCAAAGGTGGGCGAAACGTTGACTTTACACTTGTTTTATTGCTTGATAATGGCCCAGGCAAAGTTAAAATGATTTTATTCAAATTAAAACTGGAGGTGGATGCCTACGCACTTACGATAAATGTTTTTAACAATAATACATCGCATCTTTCGTGAAGCATAAGGTAATAACCGACCCGATCAATGCAATAAGGTCCGCAAGCCTTGTCACACCGGAGGTTGTTATGTGTTTAATGATTTTCGTTAAAAGTTTATGCTCTTCACTTCTTCATATTTTCTTCCTTTATATTACACTGCTTTATTGATTCTCATATTATCATTAGTCTCTTCGTGATTCCCTCGTACAAGCTCTTCATCAATTTCTCATGCACTGGGGTTCAAACTCCCTTTCGCCAATCCAGGGTCAGATTTTCCTTGGTTTTCCTATATCTCTTAATACAAATGGCGGAATGGTTCATTTGCTAACGACATAGCGGGTTTCCTTCCCCATTTTTACTCAGCTTACTTGTCGTCGATTGGGCTTTAAACTTTACCTTTCTTCCTTGGTACCAGGTAGTGAACAATCTAATGGGTCGAAAAAAAAAAACAAGGTAGCATTAAATTTTCCGATTTCCAATACTACCACGGTGACGATGAGCTCAGATTTCTGTTCCCACATATCTTTTATTTGCCGGCCGAAGTGACCGTGCGGTTAAAGGCGCTGCAGTCTGGAACCGCAAGACCGCTACGGTCGCAGGTTCGAATCCTGCCTCGGGCATGGGTGTTTGTGATGTCCTTAGGTTAGTTAGGTTTAACTAGTTCTAAGTTCTAGGGGACTAATGACCTCAGCAGTTGAGTCCCATAGTGCTCAGAGCCATTTTTTTTTTTTTTTGTCTTTTATTTCATATTCAGAGTCTCTGTATTTTCCCGATATTCCACTGTATGTAGTTTGGAAATGGTGATTATAGGGAAGTGTGGCGTCTGTAACTGATATGATTTTTCAGCACGATTGCATTAGAGAGTTTTATCAGTTGTTTTGCTGCGATTCCACAACATTTTGTTTTTCATTAGCTACAGTCTCTGTAGAATGGAAGAAATTCTTTCATTAATGGTTACCGCTGCTCCACGATCTGGATTATTTCCGTAACCACATCATGCCTTTACAAATATCTTGGGGGTGCTAGGGTTATACACCTACGTGTGAAGTATGACATGGTTTCATTCTGACCCCCGCACTTCCTGCAGCCATCATGTATTCCTTGCTGCTTCAGGATGTACTTCCGACACTCCCTCGTCTAAATGAACTGGTCTTGTACAGTTTCGAGATAGCTCTCAGATTCTGTATGAAAACGTACGTTCATTAAACGGTCGTTCGAAGCTTGCAAATGGACGTTATCCCGAATGTCGTCGTTCGCTTGTTTCCCGCGCAATTCTATTCCTATCCGACAGACCATCGTGGTGTCATTTATTTCTGCCTTGGATTTTACGACAGTGGCAGACGTTTTTGTCAGACTGAGTGGTGTGTAGTTAATGTCAGCGGTTACCATCGCTGTATGGAATGATAAGTTATTGTCGTGAAAATACAACTTCTGCTTCTAGAGCTACTTTTCCTGCAGCTGCTCGACGTACACCGGCGGAAAAAATCTTAACACCAAAAAATAATAAATTTAGAGTAATGAAATTTCGGGAATACATTTGTCTAGGAAACATTTTTAAGTGATTAATATTACAAGAATACACTTTAATGTATGAGCGAGATTAGCCATTGCACATGTCAAATGCTGGTATTTTAATAAGCGGTGTAACTACGAGAATATTGAATGCAAGCACGAAAACGTCCACGCATTTGTTGTACAGCTGTCGGCTGTCAGTTTACGGGAAGGAGTTCCGTGCCTACTGCGCTTGATTGCCGGCCGCTGTTACCGAGCGGTTCTGGGCGCTTCAGTCCGGAACGTCGCTGCTGCTACGGTCGCAGGTTCGAATCCTGCCTCGGGCATGGATGTGTGTGATGTCCTTAGGTTGGTTAGGTTTAAGTAGTTCTAAGTCTAGGGGACTGATGACCTCAGATGTTAAGTCCCATAGTGCTTAGAACCATTTGCGCTTGGTCGGTCAATATGAGGGACGGTTAATGCTGGTTATGGATGACGCTGGAGTTGTCGTCCGGTGGTGTCCCCTATGTGTGCTCGACTGGAGACAGATTTGGTGATCGAGCAGGCCGAGGCGACATGTCCACACTTTGTAGAGAATGTTGGGTTACAACAAAGGTATGCTGACGAGCGTTAACCTGCTGGAAAACACCATGGAATGCTTTTCATGAATGGCTGCACAACAGATCGAATCACCAGACTGACGTACAAATTTGCAATCAGGGTGCGTACGATAACCATGAGGTGCTCCTGTTGCCATAGAGAATCGCACCCCAGACAACATCTCTAAGTGTAGGACCAGTGTGTGTAGGCACAGCAGCACACAAGGATTGTAAAGGAGAGGGGACACAATAGAATTGTTGGAATCGAGTTTACGGACGGGGTAGTTTGTTCAGAGGTGTCCAGTGTCATAGAGGAGAGGGAATTTGATGAGTTAGTGAAGTATCGTTGTGGGGGAAGGTAAACGGATGCGGAAAGCGAGGTGGAGAGCATGGCGTTTGGGGATCTGGAGGGATTTACATAACTTAGGAGGGGCGAATATCCATGCACCATTTGCATAGAAAAGGATGGAGCGGATCAGGGATTTGTACGTGTGAAGGGCAGTGGAACGATGTGGTTACCATGCTCGGCCAGTTAGTAGTTATGGCAGTTTCAGGCTGTTGCGGGCTTTCTGTTGGTTGGTTAGTAGGTGAAGTTTCCACGTCAGTTGCCGGTCGAAGGTTAGTCCATGGTATTTTAGTGTGTTAGTTAGCTAGATGGGACGGTCAAAATGGTGATGTAGAATTCATGGAGATGGAATCATTGGGTGTTGCGCCCTATAATTATTGGTTGGTTGTTGGAGGGGTTAATCTCAAGATGCCACTGGTTACACTAGGAAGTAAACTGATTGAGATGGATTTGTAGGGATCGCTGGGATTTCTGGAGAGTGGGACAGAGGGCGAGAAAGGCTATGTCATCAGCCGTTAAGCTGGCGAGGCTCCCACTCCTATGCCCAGAGGACGGGATCTCACTTGCTGGATTACGTCAGAATGACAACATGGAAATGGTGCATACTGAGGTGGTGCCGTCTATGTCCATAGATTTTGTTTGCGCTCTCTATCCATCGTTGCTTGCAGCGCCATCACTCGCATCAGGCGGTTAACTTCAACAAGTCATCCTCTGCGTTCTTTCTTTATCAGCTGCACGCTTTAATGCATTACCAACCGCATAGCTGTTTCGACAAAATCCCAATAGTTCGATGTGTGAGCAAGTATCCGCGTTTGGTCAAACAAAATCTTGTGTTTATTTAATAGGCTGTGCTCGGCCACCACTGAACTTTCCAAATACCTGTATTTAAGGAGAAGCTGATGCTCAATGCAATGTACAAACTAAATTCTAATCACCCCATTGTCTTCCCTTTGATCACCAAGTTTGGTATGTTACCGTGCCTTCACAAACACATATTTACACTAGGAAGTAAACTGATTGACGTGGATTTGGAGGGATCGCTGGGATTTCTGGAGAGTGGGACACCTATCCACACTCCATATTCTATACTAAAGCAAGCTCAACCAATTCCTTCTTCCAGACAAAGAAATCCGCCCAGATATTTATCCGTCCTACCAACTTTAACTTTTCTCCAACTACTCCATTCGACATCAGAGCTCCTCAATCCTTTTCGCTCTGCATCCATCCCCACCCCTTTCCTCTTGGAACTACTGCCCTACCACACAACACACTACTCTTCGCCCTCTATTCTTCACACCGACTGTATTCCCCACTATCCACCTGAACTCCTACCTCTAATTTCCATTGTTTTCCTATCTAACAGCCCGCTATCTTTCTGTCGACACCCCTCAATCCTATGGAACATACTCTCTCTTCCGGCAGTACTTCTCACCGCAGGGCAGGTCCTTCAGATTTTAAGTGAAAATGTTTTTTTCACAAGAATTTCACGCTACTGCAATGTGTGTTTAAAATCTACATATTTTAATTTTTCTAACTGTCTGTCTTTGAATTTTAATTTAAAATATGAAAACAGCCTCAAATTTTGCTTTTATTTCACACCATAATTTTTTATTTAATTATTTATTTTTATTCGCTTGGCTGATTAGCGGAGAGCTGTAGCCCAGGCAGCCCACCCTGCCCCCCTCCCATTCTCGCACACCCATACAGAGCGAGGGGCATGAAATAACAATAAAGAAAAGAAAAAAAACTCGACGCAAACATCGGCGACGCGTAACAAAATCTCTTTAATTTTCCTGGTTGGCCGGAAGACTGGTGTGATTCCTTACCTGTTTAGGACTCTGCCTATCTTATTAGTCGTTGCCCTGTAGAATGTACCCTGCTGCGTCACTACAACCATGTTATACCTTCCATACACATGCACGCCTTATCCATCATCTCCAGACGGTATTTCAACCAACTCCGACTCCCCAACGATTCAAATCCGTGCCAAAATGTAACTCTCTTTCCGATCCTAGCCACGACACTCCACCTCACATGATCCTTGCGTTTTGTCCTTCCTCTTTCCTCCGTCCTGCTGACTCTTAATTGTTACTGGCGGTTCCACGGGACCCAAGTCATACTCATCTTTCCATTATCAAAATGACCCTTATCATTTTCAAGCTACACCAGCATCACGATTACATCATGGCATCATTCACATTGTCATCAGTGATTCTCGTATTTTAACTGCAATACAAAATTACCAAACACGTTTTAAAAATCAGTTTTCCACCCTATGTGTGTTTTCTTTAAACGTTTATTTACTATCATTTGTTTTTGTGTCCACCAATGTGTTTTTAGCAAAAATATTGAGTTATTCTGATTTTTTGTATATTTTAACCATGTGTGAAGTACATGTAACCTCTGGTTGAAGAGCGATTGTTATCCGCTGCCACACCACCCAGTTTGTGGGGAATCGAAACAACAATAAAGGAAAACGTTCACGTCATCGAAAACGCAATTTTATCCGAATTTGACGCGGCAATTAAATCTATAATTTAATTTTATCCGTATTTTGCAGCTTCAAACGTGACTGTATACAATACACTGGTGGAATGAACTAAAAAACGCCTTCAGTCACAACTCTTCGTGTTTTATTAAACACACTATGCATTTCCGACCCTGTGGGTCCATCATCAGGTGTAAGTGGTCTTAATAAATGTTTTATGTATTCTCTTGAATGAGGTGAAATGAATATTCCTGTCACAAAAAGGTTTTCAGAAAAACAAATGTAACAGTGGCATTCTCAACTAATAATAAGTTATGAAACTTACTCGTCCATAACATAAAATCAAATACGCAAACATACAACAACAGCGGAGTGTACAAAGTATTACGCTACAGTTCTCCCACCTACTACGCAGGGAAAACAGGCAGAAACTTCAAAACCCGTTTTCAAGAACACACAAAAGCTTTCAGGCTCAAACCATTTCGAAAAAACTGTCATTGCACGAGATATGTTGGAAACTAGACATGTCATCAATAGTCTAGAAAACAGTTTGGTAGTACTACATAACGAAGCCAATGTTAAGACCCTAAATATATTAGAACGATTGGAGATATACCTCCACAAAATCTAAAAACCAGAATCTATGTTAAATGAACAAACAGATTTCGTAAGCCACAGTTATGTCAGTAATTTTTAAGACCTGTTCTAAAGTTATTTCCTGCATATGTCAATTGTTTAATAGTTGCATCTTTAGCACTATGAAAAAACTCATCTTTCACAACACCATGTACAAAAACATCTATGAAGTGTTTACAAACATGTGTGTGCAAATGTGCCTCTTGAATGAAGTGACATGTACGAAAACAACGGAAAGAGAATTTTTGCTGGTGCTAAAACGTTGAAAACGCTTTCCTTGGATTATGTGATAAGTTTACACTGTTCATCTTTTTCACTATTTTGCACATATTTTCCGAGTTCGACTTACGAAATTCATAACCTAACATTAAACCCTTTCGTGACAGGAATATGCATTTCATCTTATTCAAAACAAGAAATAAAACATGTATGAAGACAAATTACACCTGATGATGGACTCACAGGGTCCGAAATGCATCGTGTATTTAATAAAACGCGAAAAGTCATGACCGAAGGCGTTTTTTAATTCATTACCCCTGTAAATCTATAACTTCTTATGTGCCGTGTAATCTCGCTCGGTCAGTTTTGAGAAAATAGCTTGGAATTCACAAAGATGTAACTTGAAATTTGACGATTTTTTTAAAATATGTTGATAAACGTTTGTTAAACAACAGCATAGGCGCTTGGATCCCAAACCCTTATGCTGCTCAACTAGTGGCTAATTCTCAATAACATTTCTGTACACCAACATCAAAAACTAATTTGAAGAAGAAAATCCTTGACGGGAGCCAGGAGAAATAACATTCACTGCGCATCTGAAATGCAACTGCGAACTAAGGTAAGGGATTTCTTTTTTTGTGGCAGATTGAATCATTTACGGATTTACACGCTACTATCAACAGAGAAAGAAGACCCAAATTCGCCGAGGCCAGTAATTTGAAGGCTCTCTAAGTGCTCCGCAGTTAGCTGTGGAGAATGCGTCTGCAGCAGGCGGGCCGATTATTACGAAGCATTCCTCCAAGGTACGGAGACGGACCGTGAACTCGAGTTCCCAGGTGCCACCAACGACCGCGAAAATAGCGTCATTACCTTGGCTGCGCAAGGCTGTCACGAGCGAAAACCAGCCACTTCTCTTCCCTCAGCAGTGATTTCTCATTGCCACCTCCACCTTCATCGCAGCCTGTATGTGATCCTACGGTTTATGGTCCACGACAAGTATGACACTTATTTTGAAAACTGTCAATGTATAACAGACTTAGATTGCTATCCAAAGCGCACGGTTCCCTTAGGTATCATGTCATGGTCAGCCAAATGAAAACAAGACACATGGGAAAAAAGTAACTCAACTGTTTTTTATTTCAAAATTAATCGCTATAACTCCCAATTGATTTATCCCAATGCGAGTAAGACGGTAAATGCCTTCATGGAAAAAAGTTTCCAGTTGCCCACTCAACCATGATTGTACTCAGGCGTGCACCTGTTGGTCCAAATCAAATCAACGGCTACGAATGTATTTTTTCAGGGCTTCGAACATGTGGAAATGGCATGGTGGGAGATCGGGGCCGCATGGAGGTTTCGTACGGGGTTCCCAGTGAAAGTAATGCAGCGCAGTCGAAACAAACTTGGCAACACGCGGGCGGGTGTTATCCTGCAACGGAATGATTCCGTCCGTCAACATTCCGCATCTCGACTTGCTAGCGCGCTTCAATTTTTGCAAAGTGTCCACGCATCGCTGTGCGTTGATTGGTGCGTCTTGTGCCAGGAAGTCAACGAGCTGAGGGCCCTAGCTGTCAAAGGTCATCACTGCTTTCCCGGAGTTGGGGTGCCTGTTGTTTCTACTATGCTACAGAAGTTTCGCTGGTAAACCTTTAAAAATTCTGCTTACGGTCGAAATCTCTCCCCACGGAATTCTCATAATTCTGGAGCCATTTGTCGTCGATCTGTTTCGAACAAAAGAGTGCACACGTAAGTACAATCATGGTTCTGTGGGCAACTGCAAAAATTTTTCCATGGTGGCACTGAACGTCTTGTATCACACTGTAATAAACATATTAACAGTTATGGCGAGTGATTTTGAAATAGTAAACAGTATACTTACTTGTTTCCATCTGTCTCTTTTTTATTTAACTGACGCTCATACGCTTAACGGTATGTCATTCAAATTCTAATAACGGCATATTTTCTTCCACGCTTAAACATGTTATGACAGAAATAATACCCACAGTTTCTTCAGCATTTATCCCATCGTGCCAGTGTCGGCTACGACCCTCCAAAATGTGGTAAATTTTACTTTCTATATTTTGGTCCTCTGACTAGCCTGACATTGCAATTTTCAGAGCCTATAAGGAAGCAAAGTCGTAACGACCTGCTAAGTGATGTCGCTTAGGTGGTTACGTCGCTGGTCTCATATTCTCTTGAATAGGGTTAAAATACACTGCTATCATTAAAATTGCAACCCTATGAGGAAGACTCACGTAAACGTCAAATTAGCATGAAGTGGAGCATATGTAAACGACTAGCATTTCAGCGCACACCATAAAGTATACAAGTGTAAGGCTGTCTAGGAGTAAGGAAATATTATGCAGCGAGTTCATTCAGAAATAGTATTTGAATGATGTATACGACTCAGAAGAAATAATTTAAGGCCAATGCCGGGATTGATCCTTTGGAAAGTACACAGTCGGTTTCCTTCCTTGTCTTTTTCATATTCTAGCTTGCGTCCCATTTTCTTTTCCATCGTCGTCAACGAAATGTGACAGTCTTAAACTTCCTTCTTTTTCAGCTTCATCGTCAATGTCGATATCAACATCGTCATGTCCTACATCACCTACAGTCGACTACTTGTTTAAGAATCATTTCTATCCATGTCCCACTCTACTTGGCGATAGATTAATAGGGCCATTCGTGCTACCACAAAGGTTACCTGGAGCGCATTGTTTTGACTTTCTCATTAATGTATTGCCTAACTTGCTAGAGGCTGTGCCATGCAACAACGAATACAAATGTGGTTCATGTATGATGGCGCACCGTGCCTGTCTTACTCATTTTGTGGGCAGTCACATACCAGGTTCTTTTACTTAGCTGTGACGTAATCTACGACGAAGTCTCAAATGTTCGCTTATTGTCTCTCATATGTACGATAGTAGCTTTATCTATAATTATGTGCTTAGCAACTTACTTTTGATTGTGTTAACTACATATCTGTCCTTCCAACTTCCACACTATTTCTTTCACCGTCGTCTCTGCATTCTACTACCTGCATCAAATTTACATAACTACATATTCAGTCACAATTTAGCGTCTTAACTCAGATTCAAATATAATTAAAATTATTCGGTATACCTGTCTCCTTTAATACCAATTTTATGTGAGTGTACTATTATAGAAACTAATTCTATATAACGCACTAAGGAACAAATCCATCACTGTGATCGTTTACTTGTACTTTTCTGTTACGTCCAGTTCTTCAGTTCTGTAGCTTTTATTGTACTTCTTTATAATGTTGTCACTAGCATTTTACAGACACGTTTTTAATATTCTGTTTAAATGTCGGTACATAAAACATAGTACTTTTTCCTATTTGAGAATGATATATGATAAACATCCTTCAAACAGTCATAATTTTCATACTGGCAAATGCAGTTACTTTCAGAGCATTTTCGATGGCTGTAGGCGATTTTTTCTCCTAAACGTTGGCTTATGGCTCGAATGTTCGTGGAATTAAACAAGATTTATTTCTGTGAATTGTTGTTTCTAAATATCTCTATAAAAAAAGTCTGAGGCCGTAAATCAAGTAAAGGCAGAGGACATTCAATTTCAGTGCTTTGCCAAATTATTTTCACCGATTTTTTTCTCATGATCCTGCTGGATGCTATGTCCTGAATACCTTCGTCCGCCGGTCTTTAAAAAAATGTTAAAGCATTCTGCTATACAGGGTCCCAACGATTTTATTTGGCTGACCTTCCTGTTCTTCCAGGGAAATATGTTTCGATAACTCTTACCGACGTAACACAACAGAAAGTCGTTCATTTTTGGGGATGCAAGTGATGTTAATGAAATGCTCTCCAACTCTCAGTACCCCAAAATCGGTAATTTTGTTTTCTTATGTATCCGTTAAATGAAAAATGGCGCCATAACACATTAATACGTTGTCTCTTGCTAGTTGTAAAAATGAAATGATATAATGTAGGCGCTGTTGAGTATGTTTGGGATACTAACGCTTAAATTGTGTGATTCTGGTATGCCAACATTTCAGTTTCACATTTAGGTATATCTGAAATGGCTTTCTGGCGGTGACGAACATGGAACCTCAAGGGGACACTTCAACGGCTGCATCGATCCATAGACCAAGCTTAGAACCTCTTGCAGGAAGAACGCTGATTGATCCATCTTGTCGCTAGGAAATAGCCAGTAATCTCTTCTGCGTTTCAGTAACTGATCTCCCGCAGAAAGAGAAAGCTCATTGAGCTTTCCTTGATGCTTGACAGCATGCAAGGCTCTTTTAATATCCAAAGGATGCTGTTAAACTATAAAATAAAAGAGAAAATAAGTTATCTTAAAAACAATAAGTTACGACTTTATTTTGAATCCCGTCAGTCATTCGGTGGCTAATGTGTTTCAAAAAAAAAAAGGAAAATGAATTGTCTTTTCTTTGTTTAAAATAGGCTTTCCACTTAGATATCATCCATTGCATTTCACAAACATGAAATCAGTACAGTAACAGATCCGCAGGAAATCCCCGATACTGAGTACGTAATTACTATCGTGTTAATAAAGTTAATTATTAATGTTATTTCAAATAAAGTGTTTGTGGAAAGAACAAGGACTACCTTTAGCCATGAAAAGTGACTTTTTCGAGTAGCGGTTTGTAACAGCCTAAATTATTACATGGCGCTACCAGAGTCTGCGCTATTTCCTGATCTCGTACATATTCAGCCTCTCGAAATAGTAGGCGGAGGCTATTTTGTGAAACAGCTTGTAAAATGTTAGCACAGGATAGGTAGTTGCTGCAACCACCACGGCATTTCTTCGTTACCTGTAAAGCGTGCCGTATGTAGTGGTACCACCCCCACCTCCTTTTCCTGCATACTTTCTCCCGCTTTCCCGCAGAGATCTTCCCGACCTCTTAACCTCACCACTGGCAGCTTCTGCAGGTGTTCAGCGCGATACGCACGAGATCGAGGCTTTCCCTTCTACTGACTTCGAGTTACCACCTCGCTCGGTTGGTCCTAAACATCTTAGACAATAACTTTTTAGATGTGGTAGCGGGTAGAAAGCACTGAGACCGGAATAAGATGAATAAGATGGAAGTTCACACTATTCATATGTCAAAATACGACAGATTTACTGGCGGAAAAAAAGCTTTGTGGACAGAAGCTGTGACCTTACGTGTTCCTCACCAACTTGATGAGGAAGACGTGATGAGTGTTTACCGGATATTATTTTACTCCTTTCTAATTAATCGATAAAGAGAACCCTTCTTGTGTCCCAGAAAACCCTGGTCGTAACCGATCTTCAGAGACGGCAAAGCAGTTTTTATCTACTGACAAAGAAGACAGTAGGGCGGCTGCGAGATCGTTGTAAATGAGACACAAATTCTAATGTGATCAGTATGCGTAAAGAAGCCGCCCATTTCATTTTCAAAGGATTTAATCCGACATTTGCGTGCGCTGCATTAGGGAAACGGTGGCTGACATAAATGTTGGTAACAGGACAACTACATTTCTGGGCATTAAAATTGCAATGCCAGGAAGGACAGCAAATAATGAATTCTTACCTAATACGCATACAGGCTACAGTAAGTAGAATACATGGTTAAATTGATTGAGTCTTTACGTTGTTTGTGGATCTACAGAGTGAGAAATTTAATACACAAAGCTGCCATCTCCGGCAGCAACAAGATCTGTAACCTGACAGGGCGTTGAGTCGAGCTAAACTTGAGTGACAGATATGGGTTTGTCGATCCGTGTTGCTTAGGCTCTGTACAAGAGTTAATCTGTCGCAGTGCCAGGCGAGGAATGGACGAGAGACATGGAGGACTTGTATAGAGGTAGGTCAGGGAAATATTAGCACGAACGGAAGTTTCAAGCAGTAACCTCCTAGATTCTCGAGCAGTATGTTAGACGGTGCGCCACTTCGCGCGGCACGATAATAGTGGTGATTCGGTACGATGATAGTGGTAGTGGTGGTGGTGGTGGTGGTGGTGGTGGTGGTGACGGTGGTGGTAGATTTATTGGTGGTGGTGATTTTCTGTTAGCGATTTGAGTCGAGTCCATGCGCGAAAGTGGGTGATTACTGCCTGGCGAGTGTGTGTGTTTGTTACACACTGAAAACATTACATGAATGAATGTCACCTTGGTTTCCAACGTCCAACTTAGCTAGCCGATTGCTCAACATGAAATAGTTGTGTTTCATCTAGGCTTATACTCCGAAAATGTGAACTGCACTACACCGTACCACTCCGCTAAGTAATTTCATTTCTAATTATTTTTAATTACGTTCAGCCGTTGTTAGGGATAATTTTGAGTACCTATAACTTTTACGTCAACGTTGTCGGTGCGTGTTCTAGACAGGAGTCTCTGGATCTCGCATCATTCGTAGTTAGTGAACCAGGTGATGCGGTGGTTAGCACACTGGACTCGTACTAGTTAAGATAGATTTTAATATCCCGTCCAGTCGTCCACACAAAGATTTACCTTAGTTCTCCTAAACCGCTTTAGACGAGTACCAGGGCGGATACTTCTAATAGAACTGAGCCGATTTTCTTCCCCACCCTTGTCTAACCGAGGCGGTGCTGTGCCTCTAATGACCTCGTCGTCGATTTGGCGTCATAACTGCCATACAATAAGTTTTAATCTGACAGGAAGTGTTTGAACAGTGCATACTTCGCCGTATCGTGACAAAATCATTCAACAAGCAAACTATCGCCTAGTCTGTGGCTAAGCCGTTTCTCCGCACTATCCTCCACTCGTGAATGCACGAGAGCTCCTGTGAAGTTTCGAAAGTAGGTGAGAGTTCTTGGGAGAACTGACGCAAGGAAGACGGGTCGTGAATTGTGCCTTGTTACCTCTGTTCGAGCACTGCCTACGAAAGGGAAAGTACCGGTTTCGAGTCCCGGACTGCCGCGCTGTTTTAATCGGCCGGTGAGTTTCAAAATACTTCGCAGCACACTGAAAGATACATATCGTAGTAAATTTTGTTTGACAGGTACATTGTGGCAATTATGGGAACATTTAGAAACTATTCATATGGCTACTTTTTCAGTCAAAATAATTATCAATTTTTCGAAACAGAATATTTAAAATCTATCAACAGATAGTACTGTAATAGGTTTTCCAGGACACGGTTGTCTTGGAGGTACAAAGTACTCTCCCGACATAAAAACGAGCGCCACTGTAGACTGGTATGAGTTAGCTGTACTGCTCTGGTCCAGGAAGAATCAGTGATTCTTTAAAAAGAGTCCGGCTAGTTTAATATATTCGTTTCTGGGCAGCGAACAATTGGGAAATGTTATTTGAAATAACCGGCTGTTGTAGTACGAATCGACGCAGAACGTAATCTGTAGAGCAAAGTATTTCAATAAGATTTTACATTGCGCAAGGGCACTTTGCTTTTAAGACTGGTAAGGCATCTGGTCAGACTCTTAGCCAAAGCTGCTGGGAACTTATACCAGATTCTTACTGGAATGCACAGATGGCTTAAGTCGCCACCGTCCTCCCAGACGAAGTGCATAGCTGGTAAGGGGGTAACTAGAAACACAACGAACAGTACTGACAGTCTTCGAAATGGATGATTAGGCACAAAATCAGTCACATTCATGTGGCTCAAAACTCCTCTGCCAATTCTGGAATCAGGAATACAGATAGTTAACAATGAAAACAACAACATTCCAGCAGTAAACCCTCATCAAATGTTTAAATTCATAGGATGTGTAATGAAAGCAACAGAGCTTTTACATAATAGCGTTTCTACAGAAATGGTTATAACCGAAGGAAAAATATAATGCAAAGGAAACTTTCAAGATTATTTTTAGCGTGTTTTTGAAATAAGACAAATATCAGAAAACTACGTGTAATTGTTCTATCTGACATGAAAGAAGACTAACAAGATACAAAAAAAGATTTTTAAAGATCATAGACCTTCTCTCAGTAAACTACAAGGTAATTACTAAAATTATCAGGAATCACATAGAAAAAGGTATACTTTAGCCCGGCAAGGGAAGAAAACCTGACTTCTGAAGTCGTGAACGGAATTATAGAACGCTTTTTCTGTGAGTCTAAGATTCGGAGACAGATGTTGACTCTGTTTCACGAAATTTATATACAAGACCCTGAATTATGTTTTGCACACTAAATGGAGAATAATGCTGCCATTGAATAACGATCAAAAGATATGAACAGCTGTATCGTACGACTGCATGAAGGTAATTTCAATATAATGCTACAAAATGGAAAAGAAGAAGTTTCTCGCTGTAATCTGTGGACTAGCGGCTCCTCAGTTACGTAACCTGCAAGGAGACACGCGTGACGTGGAGTCAACATTGTCGTACTCAAAACACCTGTCAGCGTTGCACAACGAGATAACGCGGTACGGACCGACAGTAAAAAGTTCTTTAGAGTTTTCGCAACGCCGCTCATCGTCCGCATTGCATAGCACAGCGAAACAGCGTACGAAGGCAAAGCAAATTCTCAGACGCTAAATAACTTTTACACATAAATCATCCATGGAAGGAAAACTATGATTTAACTTCACGCTGGCAACAATGTCATGGAGGCAGAGCTAAAAACTGTACAGGACATCGACACGGATTGTTATCAGTCACGTCATTTATAAGGAACCAACACGGCATTCGCTTTGATCAGTTTACGAAAACCTTGGAAAAACTTGAAATCATGATGACTGATCGGAGTTTTCAATACGGCTCCTTCAGCATGGAATTCCAATGTGCTAGCGCCTGTGCCACTTCGATCCGTCCATTTAAACCAGTGGTCTACGATTAAGCAATTTTTAAACATTAAAGGACAATTTTACATCAATCAATGGGACTACGTACATGTTTTCGGCAGTATGACAATTATAATTTGCTGCTTTAGCGCCAGAGTTGTCCAACTGAGTGTAGAGAAAATATGTAACGGTTTTGTTCAGTTTGTTAACCGTCGCTAGATGCTCGTTACCTTCGTGGAGTAAACAGGAAAACCCAATGACTTTTCTTGTCGTGGAATTAACTACATACAAAGATAAGAGACAAGAAGAAATTCCGAAATGCTCATCAAAATGACACAAAAAATTCATCAAGTGATACTTAATGGAAAAGGCACTAGAATTATTCTCGACCATAATGGCTATGTTTGTGAACCGTGACTGTTTGGGATAATTATTTGTTTCCAATTTCTGCTACCAGTAACATTTTTATTTTATGTTTAATGTAACATAATACAACGCGTTTCTAACATGTTCTGTTTATCTTCAGACGTTTATACATACATACGTACATACATACAGAGAAATGTCTCTTAAAAATAAAAAGTCTTAAATAGATTAATCTAGAACTCTTTGTCCATTGTTTATTACTGTAGCGGCTGGTGTGCCATTCGGCGGAAAGAGGGGGGCAGTGGATGGCTAGAAATCGAAATCAGTGGTGTCTTCTGCTGGTGTTCTTCCTTGTGGGTGACTATGTATATCACAGCCCGTATAGGATGCAGATAGATTTGCATCAGTTATGTGTTACGAAAATAGTGTGAACGGCTTTTATATGACAGTTGATCACTTACGATTTCATCATCTTGCTGCTTCACTTGATGAAATCGTAAGTGATCAACTGTCACATAAAAGCCGTTCACACTATTTTCGTAACACATAACTGATGCAAATCTATCTGCATCCTATACAGGCTATGATATCATGCATAGTCACCCACAAGGAAGAACACCAGCAGAAGACACCACTGATTTCGATTTCTAGCCATCCACTGTCCCCCTCCTCCCCACAAATGCCACACCAGCCGCTACAGTAACAAACAATGGACAAAGAGTTCTAGATTAATTTAGTTTAAGACTTTTTATTTTTAAGTAACATTTCTCCATATGTATGTATGTATGTATAAACGTCTGAAGATGAACAGAACATGTTCGAAACGCGTTGTATTGTCTTAGATTAAACAAAAAATAAAAAAGTGACTGGTGGCAGAAATTAGAAATAATTAATTAAGGCACTAGAATGTTGCATACTATAACAATTCAATCAATTCCATTGAAATGTACCATGTGAAAAGAATTGAACCATTTTTTCCGTATTATCGAAAAATATACACGACTCTGGTTAATAGCTTTAATTAGTCACCAATAGTTTTACATGGATTTAGTACTCCAAATGGTAGTGGCATGTGCTTGGCCCACATAAAAATAGCTAGTGTATTGACGGTCTGCAAGAATGATTAATTTTTTTAGGTTTAGAAAAGTCGTTCAGGACAGAGAGGCACACAAAATTGTTACATGTTTCATGTGCAATACATTTTCAGTGATTTGACAACGGACGAAATGAACGCTTTTCAGTGGATTGCCATTATCCGCCACTGGAAATGCTATGGTGTGGATTTCATGTCACTGAATACCCGAAGCCTGAAACGAATGTATCATAAGAATAGTCTGTTAGTCTTCCAAAACAGAAGGAGTAGTAAGTTCCCAGCCATACGTTCCCTGGCTAGATCATTATACCACACACTGATGCTGGAAGATATCTATGTGTAATGGGTGAAGTCTTGAATGGAAAATACCGACAGAGGTGAGGCAATGACCTCAAATGAGGACGAACTTGGTTCCAGTCCAGCAGAGTCAGCCTAATTTGCGTTCCCCACGTATTCCCTGAATGACTTCAGGCGATTCACATACGTACTTACATACATCGATACTAACATTTTTATAATATGAGGGACGATGGAAAAGTTTACGTTCGACGGCTGTACAGTCCAGAATTTGTAAGGCAATTGCGCAAAATCACCGTGAGCATAGAGGAAATCTGACCACCAAAGCACCTGGTTGAAAATACGCGTTTGGCAAAACACCGTGCCCTGCTGTGTGAGGAAGTTCGTAACTGCCTGCTACATATCCTCGTCCGACAGGGAACTTCGACACTTCAAGGCCTTTTTTGAGGGGCAGAAGACGTGATAATTTCATGGGGAGAGATCAGGACCAGAAGACGGGTGCACGAGTGTCTCCCATTTGAATTGGTGAAACTTCTGCGTTACGACATTTGCGATATTGTACTCCGGTAGCAAAGAAAAGAATAGCAGCACGCGGGTCCTGTTTGTACGCATTTGGTAATACAGTCGCTATAGTTCAGGCTTCTTCATTTACCGCACGCACATCGGAAATGAATGCCATCCTAGTCCCTTGCCTACATGTCCGTGCTTATACAGGGTGGTCCATTGATCCTGACCGGGCCAAATATCTCACGAAATACGAGTCAAACGAAAAAACTACTAAGAATGAAACTTGTCTAGCTTGAAGTGGGAAACCACATGGCGCTGTGGTTGGCCCGCTAGATGGCGCTGCCATAGGTCAAACGGATATCAACTGCGTTTTTTATTACATATTCGTGTAGTATGTAAAGAAATATGAATGTTTTAGGTGGACCACTTTTTTCGCTTTGTGACAGATGGCTCTGTAATAGCCACAAACGTATAAGTACGTGGTATCACGTAACATTCCACCAGTGCGGACGGTATTTGCTTCGTGATTAAAATGGACCGTTTACCAATAACGGAAAAGGTCGATATCGTGTTGATGTATGGCTATTGTGAACAAAATGCCCAACAGGCGTGTGCTATGTATGCTGCTCGGTATCCTGGACGACATCATCCAAGCGTCCAGACCGTTCGCCGGATAGTTACGTTATTTAAGGAAACAGGAAGTGTCAGCCACATGTGAAACGTCAACCACGACCTGCAACAAAGGATGATGCCCAAGTAGTTGTTTTAGCTGCTGTCGCGGCTAATCCGCACATCAGTAGCAGACAAATTGCGCGAGAATCGGGAATCTCAAAAACGTCGGTGTTGAGAATGCTACATCAACATCGATTGCACCCGTACTACATTTCTATGCACTAGGAATTGTATGGCGACGACTTTGAACGTCGTGTACAGTTCTACAAATGGGCACAAGAGAAATTACAGGACGATGACAGATTTTTTGCACGCGTTCTATTTAGCGACGAAGGGTCATTCACCAACAGCGGTAATGTAAACCGGTATAATATGCACTATTGCGCAACGGAAAATCCACGATGGCTGCGACAAGTGGAACATCAGCGACCTTGGCGGGTTAATGGACGGTGCGGCATTATGGGAGGAAGGATAATTGGCCCCCATTTTATTGATTGCAATCTAAATGGTGCAACGTGTGCTGATTTCCCACGTAACGTTCTACCGATGTTACATCAAGATGTTTCACTGCATGACAGAATGGCGATGTACTTCCAACATGATGGATGTCCGGCACATAGCTCGCGTGTGGTTGAGGCGGTACTGAATAGCATATTTCATGACAGGTGGATTAGTCGTCGAAGCACCATACCATGGCCCGCAAGTTCACCGGATCCGACGTCCCCGGATTTCTTTCTGTGGGGAAAGTTGAAGGATATTTGCTATCGTGATCCACCGACAACGCCTGACAACATGCGTCAGCGCATGTGCGAACAATACGGAAGGCGAACTACTCGCTGTTGAGAGGAATGTCTTTACACATATTGTCAAATGCATTGAGGTTGACGGACATCATTTTGAGCATTTATTGCATTAATGTGGTATTTACAGGTAATGACGCTGTAACAGCATGCGTTCTCAGAAATCATAAGTTCACAAAGGTACAGGTATCACATTGGAACAACCGAAATAAAATGTTCAAACGTACCTACGTTCTGTATTTTACTTTAAAACACCTACCTGTTACCAACTGTTCGTCTAAAATTGTGAGCCATATGTTTGTGACTATTACAGCGCCATCTATCACAAAGCGAAAAAGTGGTCCAACTAAAACATTCATATTTCTTTACGTACTACAGGAATATGTATTAAAAATGGGGGTTCCTATTTTAAAAAACGCAGTTGATATCCGTTTGACCTATGGCAGTGCCATGTAGCGGGCCAACCATAGCGCCATCTGGTTTCCCCCTTCAAGCTAGACGAGTTTCGTTCTTTGTAGTTTTTTCGTTTGACGCTTATTTCGTGAGATACTTGGTCCGGTCACGATCAATGGACCATTCTGTATCGCCGCATCCGTTTCGCGCTACGTTGCATATGTGCTGGAGCAACGCCTTCAAACAGAAACTTTTTGATCTTACTCTTTACTCTTCATGATCTTATTGGAAGTGGTCTGACACCGCCTAAGAATAAAATCTTAGGGCCGATGGGGGAGTGAACACAAAATCCTTGGAATTTTATCTGCCACTTATTCGCATGACCACAAAGCTTGTACGAAAACAAAGTGAGTGGACAGCTTCGTATTTAGTGACTGCCGTGTAGTTTGTGTGTGGCTGTAGCGCTGGGCGTGATACCGTACCTACAGCTGCGGCCTGCGCCTTATCTGGGGAAGCGGCTACCGGCGGCAGGCTTCGTGGTACCGTGTGGCGCCAGCAGTCCTGCTCGGCGCCAGCGATACGCCAGTACAGTAGCCTCCATTCAACGAGCAGCCGCGAGGCAGCAGAGAATACTGCCGCAGTACTGCTGCTGCTCTGTTAGTCTACCCGTCTTGCAAGTGTAGCTCGCGTTATCTCGAGTACAAGCGGAACTCGAACAAAACTCGACAAACTAAAGGGATGGTTAGGAGGAGATTGTCAGGGGTGAGGTCGGGGAGGTGGGGTGGGGTGGGGGGGGGTGAGAGATTAAATGGAGGCTACACTCTAATACTACTCACTATGTATCGATTAGTTACAATTAAAAAGCAGGTTTTCATGGCGGTCCAGTGTGGGCTGTAATTGTTGTACGGCAGGGAAGCTCATACGTTTATGCGGAACCGATTTATACCGGAAAACTAGTCCCCATTTTGGCCATCAGATGCAAATCTGGGTCGGGGGTTGTTTCTGGGGGAGGAGACCAGACAGCGAGGTCATCGGTCTCATCGGATTAGGGAAGGAAGCGGAAGGAAGTCGGCCGTGCCCTTTCAAAGGAACCATCCCGGCATTTGCCTGCAGCGATTTAGGGAAATCACGGAAAACCTAAATTAGGATGGCCGGACGCGGGATTGAGCCGTCGTCCTCCCGAATGCGAGTCCAGTGTGATAGCCATTGCGCCACCTCACTCGGTGGAAATCTGGCACAGTATACTGTTTGTATGAGCGTGTGACATACACGCTGTTATTTGACAATATGACCGTGTGACGTTCACGCTGTCATTTGACAAGCCATCAGTATGGTTATCGTGAAGAGAGACCGTGCACTGCTAGTGAAACTGTTTTATGTGAACGGCAAGAATTACAGTGCTGCATTGATGCACTGAGAGAGTATCGCCAACTGAAAGGTCTGAGGAAAGGCGCGATGTCACTAAATGGTTTAAAGAAGATGATAACGAAATTCGAAAACACGAGTGCGCTTGGTGTGGCATCTGGAAGAGGAAGGCGCCCTATACCGGTTGAGCTGATTCATCTACATCTGCATCATACTCCACAAGCCACCTAATGTTATGTGGGGGAGGGTACTTTCGGTACCACTATCTGACTCCTCCAACCCTGTTCACTCGCGAATAGTGTTTGATAAGAATGATTGTCGGTAAGCCTCTGAACTGGCTCTAATTTCTCGAGTTTTCTCTCGTGGTCAATACGCGAGATGTATGTGGGGGGAAGTAATATGTTATGCGACTCCTGAAAAGTGCTGTCACGAAATTTCATTAATAAATCTCTCCGTAATGCATGGCGCCTCTTTTGTAACGCCTGTCAGTGGAGTTTAGCATCTCCGTAACGCTCTCTCGCCAGCTAAACAATCCCGTGACGAAACGCGCCCCTCTTCATTGGATTTTCACTATCTCCTCTATCAGTCCTACCTGCTAGCGATCCCACGTAGATGAACAATACTCAAGAATCGGTCGAACAAGCGCCTTATAAGCCACTTCTTTCGTGGATGAGCGAGGTTTCCTTAAGATTCTTCCGATGAATCTGAGTATGGTGTCTGCTTTTCCCACCATCTATTTTATGTGATCACTCCACTTAAGGTCGCTCTATATAGTTAGCACTAGCACTCTGTCTTCAGGCCACGAGTGGCCTACCGGGACCATCCAACCGCCGTGTCATCCTCAGTGGAGGATGCGGATAGGAGGGGCGTGGGGTCAGCACACCGCTCTCCCGGTCGTAATGATGGTATTCTTGACCGAAGCCGCTACTATTCGGTCGAGTAGCTCCTCAATTGGCATCACGAGGCTGAGTGCACCCCGAAAAACGGCAACAGCCCATGGCGGCATAGATGGTCACCCATCCAAGTGCCGACCACGCCCGACAGCGCTTAACTTCGGTGATCTCACGGGAACCGGTGTATCCACTGCGGCAAGGCCTTTGCGCTCTATATAGTTACGACTAGATATTTTACGGCAAACGCTGTCACCAGCTGTTTGTCATCGGTAATGCAGCTGTACAGTATTGGATTTCTTTTCCTATGTAAGCGCAGTAAGTTACATTTATTTACGTTCAGGATCAACTGCCATGGTCTGCACCGTTCATCAATTCTCTGCAGGTCGTTTTGCAAATTCTTACTATCTTCTGGCCTTGTCACTTAGGTATAGACAACTGCATGACCTGCGACTAGCCTTAAAGAGTATTCGACGCTTTCTACTAGATCATTTATATAAATTGTAAACATCAGCGGTCCTATCACACTTCCCTGTAATACCCCAGATGTTACATTTACATCTGTCGATTTAGTTCCGTTAACAGCAACGTGTTGAGTTCTGTTTGCAAGAAAGTCTTGAATCCAATCACAGGTCTGCTCCGGTACTCCGTAAACTTGTTTTTTCCATTAAACGGCTATGCGGGACGGTGTCAAATTCCTTACCGAAATCGAGGAATACGGCATCAACCTGAGTGCCGTTGTCCACTGCGCTGTGGATCTCATCGAGGAACGGAGCGATCTGAATTTTGCAGTATCTCTGTTTGCGGAAACCATGTTGATTTTTTATAGAGGAGATATTCATTTTTCAAAAATGTCATATCTTTTGAGCATAAAACATGTTCCCTAATTCTGCAACAGATAGATGTCAACCATATAGTCGTATAATTGTGTGGATCTGTCTTACGGCCTTTCTCAAAAACGGGAATGACCTGCGCCTCTCTCGAGTCGTTCGGTACCTTTCGTTGCTCAAGCGATCTACGATAAATTACTGCTAGAAGGGGAACAAGTTCCGTCGCACAATCTTTATAGAATCTTGTATGCATATCATCTGGTCCTAAAGCCTTTCCGCTACTAAGCGATTGTAGCTGCTTTTCAGTTCCCGATCGGTATCTCAATATCTGCCATTTCGAAGTACGTACGACGATTGAAAGGAGCGACAGTGTTACGATCTAACGCGGTGTAACAACTTCGGAAGACCGAATTCAGTATTTCGCCCTTCTCTCTGTTGTCTTCCGTTTCGGTGCCGGTGTGGTCGCTGAGAGAATGAAAAGATGATGTTGACCCACTTACTGATTTTGCATACGACCAAAATCTCTTAGCGTTTTTACTCAGGTCGGTTGACAACATCTTACTTTCAAAATCATTCAACTCTTCTCTTATTACTCTCCTTACGCTCACTTTCGCTTCTTTCAGCTTTTGTTTGTCAGCTAGGTTTTCACTTGTCTTGAATCAGAGACGATGTGCCCCTTGTTTACGTAGAGCTTTTCTAAGACGGCCATTAAACGATGATGGATCTTTCCCGTCCCTTAAAACCTTACTCGGAACATAGTTGTCTAGGGCATAATGAAAGATGCCTTTGAATTTTTTTTCCATTTGTTCTCCACATCTTTGTCCTCATCACCGAATATTTGATGCTGACTGCTGAGATATTCTGAAATTTGTATCCTGTCACCCTTGCTGAGCAAATACATCTTCCTACCTTTCCTAACATTCCTTGCAGGACCCGTCGTCATATATGCTGTCACAGCCTTATGGTCACTGATACCTTCCTCTGCGTTAACTGATTCGATACGTTCAGGTCTGTTTGTTGCCAGGAGGTCTAAGACGATATCCGCACGAGGTGGTTCTCTACCTGCTCAATGTAATTTTCGGACAAGACATCCAGAACAAATACACACGATTCCCTGTCTCTGGCACCAGTTTTGATGGCATAACAGTCCCAATCTATACCTGGCAAGTTGAAGTCACCGCCTATTACAACGGCATTATCAGAAAAAATTACCAATGATATTCTATAAATTTTATCTGAAGCGCTCTACAACTACATACTCTGACCCAGGCGGTCTATAAAAGCATCCAGTCACCATTTTTGATCGTTCTTTGATACTCAGTTTCACCCATACTAATTCACATTCGGAATCCGTGATAACCCCGCTACATTTTATTGAATTTTTTTTCTGCAATAAACACGCCGCCACTATTGGGCTATAACCTTTCCTGACGACAAACATTCCAATCTGAACTTAAGCTTTCGTTGTCATTGACGTCTGGTTTCAATCACATTTATGTTTCCAATACTATCTGTGTATTATAACCTTCAGTGAACGACATTAATTCTAGGAACTTTCCTTGCATGCTAATCTTTTCTGTCTCTAATCTTCGAGAACCAAGATTCTCTGAGGTCGCTGGGCTGATTTAACAGGCAAATCGTCTTTGACCCCAAGGGAGGCAGCTGTCGCTATAACTGACCACGTTGCACGTACCCTGGCTAGTGCTAATGCTCGTGCAATGTCACGGTAATCGGTCATCTCATGGTCAACAGTACGGAAAGTTTTGTGGACCTTTCTACATTGGCATCCGTACAAAATCCAGGCGTGCAGCAAACGGAACATCATGATGCGTAGCAAAGTTGTGAATTTGCTATCGAATGGATCGCAATTGATGACATGTAACCGGGCAATGTTCTATGGGGTGACGAGGCACATTTGACACTAAACGGTGCAGTGAGAACAGAGAACTGTAGAATTTGGGGTACTGTTAAACTGCCATAGCACTCGCCGAATGTAAATGTCTAGTGTGGATTCATAAGCACCTTTATTCTCGGTCCGTTCTGCCTTGAAGAGAATACACCCAGAGGGCCTGTCAGGCGTACCGTGACGTCTGCTCGTTATCGAGAATTTTGGTTATGGGGCTGTCTGAAAGAACGCGTTTACCAGGAATACGTTCGGTCTCTCCCTGACCTGAAGACCAGTATACAGGAATTCCGCCGGAACTGCTGCCAGCAACTGTTGATCTAATCGTATGCAACATCTCTTCGACGTCTCCGGTGCTCATATTGAAGAAATTGTGTAAGCAACAGTTAATAATAAAATCAACATTATGCCTTTCTCACTTGTTTGACCTTCTCTGCCCACGTTCCGTTCGTAATCAATTCCACCTGGAAAGGTTTCTACGCTTCTTTCTTGCATTCAAAACGCCAGACTTCCACCTGGTGGCTGAAATCGGAACTTTTTTCTCAGCGTAAATCGGTCCCGCGCTAATTCACTGGAATATCTACATAGGTTCGCTGCCTTACGGTAATTACAGCCATCGATGGAACTACGTGAGGCCCTACAGTTTCACTGCAACCTCCAGGTACTTCGATAATATTTTCATGTTGTGGCCTATATGATTGTTTTACATATCGTTTTCAACGCAAACCTGAGCAATGGGTGATATTCACTGGCACCTGCTTTTCGAAATTTGTCGCCCACTAAGGTTTTAGATTTTCAACGTTGCTTTCCTCAGTTCGCTCTGAGCTCTGAGAGTAATATTATCGCCGCTTCTGTGAACCACCCGATAGTGCATGTGTCACGAGGCTAGCTGTAATCACATCTCGAACAACAGTATGACCTCAAACTATGTCGACAAACTATGTCTTGCTTGTATCAGCAAAACTTTCTCTATCGTATTTTCCACATTATGAACGAATGAAGTTTCTTTATGGAACATCGCCCATCGAATTAGTGTGCGAATGAAATACAGATTTTGCCATATAGGTGAGCTCGAGAAGTGAGGATAAGGTCTCCCGACCACGGAGGCAGAGCGTCAATACCTGGCAATGGCCTCACAGCTCTATTCTAGTTCGGGCATATCTTTGCGACTTTGCACTATACCCCCTACCGTCCTGTCCTGGCTCTGACTGAATTATTCCTGTTCGTGAGCTTCGATACCGGTCTCAGAGGAGCTCGTTTTGGGAGCACGAAAACCACCAGAATTGCGAGGAAAAGACTATATGTAAAAATAAACATGTAAACATTTTTAGATGCCACAGAGGATTTTTTCGAAGATTTTTATGCGTCTGTATTGATATCTTGAATATTTTCTTTTAACGAATGCTGTTGACGTCTTCAACTCCAAGATTGGTTCTGTGCACCCCTCCGCGCCCGTCCATGCTATCAGGCCTCTTCATATACGTACAGAGTGTTTCAAAAATGACCGGTGTATTTGAAACGGCAATAAAAACTAAACGAGCAGCGATAGAAATACACCGTTTGTTGCAATATGCTTGGGACAACAGTACATTTTCAGGCAGACAAACTTTCGAAATTACAGTAGTTACAATTTTCAACAACAGATGGCGCTGCGGTCTGGGAAACGCTATAGTACGATATTTTCCACATATCCACCATGTGTAGCAATAATATGGCGTAGTCTCTGAATGAAATTACCCGAAACCTTTGACAACGTGTCTGGCGGAATGGCTTCACATGCAGATGAGATGTACTGCTTCAGCTGTTCAATTGTTTCTGGATTCTGGCGGTACACCTGGTCTTTCAAGTGTCCCCACAGAAAGAAGTCACAGGGGTTCATTTCTGGCGAATAGGGAGGCCAATCCACGCCGCCTCCTTTGTGTTTCGGATAGCCCAAAGCAATCACACGATCATCGAAATATTCATTCAGGAAATTAAAGACGTCGGCCGTGCGATGTGGCCGGGCACCATCTTGCATAAGCCACGAGGTGTTCGCAGTGTCGTCTAAGGCAGTTTGTACCGCCACAAATTCACGAAGAATGTCCAGATAGCGTGATGCAGTAACCGTTTCGGATCTGAAAAATGGGCCAATGATTCCTTTGGAAGAAATGGCGGCCCAGACCAGAACTTTTTGAGGATGCAGGGACGATGGGACTGCAACACGGGGCTTTTCGGTTCCCCATATGCGCCAGTTTTGTTTATTGACGAAGCCGTCCAGGTAAAAATAAGCTTCTTCAGTAAACCAAATGCTGCCCCCATGCATATCGCCGTCATCAATCCTGTGCACTATATCGTTAGCGAATGTCTCTCGTGCAGCAATGGTAGCGGCGCTGAGGGGTTGCCGCGTTTGAATTTTGTATGGATAGAGGTGTAAACTCTGGCGCATGAGACGATACGTGGACGTTGGCGTCATCTGGACCGCAGCTGCAACACGGCGAACGGAAACCCGAGGCCGCTGTTGGATCACCTGCTGCACTAGCTGCGCGTTGCCCTCTGTGGTTGCCGTACGCGGTCGCCCTACCTTTCCAGCACGTTCATCCGTCACGTTCCCAGTCCGTTGAAATTTTTCAAACAGATCCTTTATTGTATCGCTTTTCGGTCCTTTGGTTACATTAAACCTCCGTTGAAAACTTCGTCTTGTTGCAACAACACTGTGTTCTAGGCGGTGGAATTCCAACACCAGAAAAATCCTCTGTTCTAAGGAATAAACCATGTTGTCTACAGCACACTTGCACGTTGTGAACAGCACACGCTTACAGCAGAAAGACGACGTACAGAATGGCGCACCCACAGACTGCGTTGTCTTCTGTATCTTTCACATCACTTACAGCGCCATCTGTTGTTGAAAATTGTAACTACTGTAATTTCGAAAGTTTGTCCGCCTTAAAATGTACTGTTGTCCCAAGCATATTGCAACAAACGGTGTATTTCTATCGCTCCTCGTTTAGTTTTTATTGCCGTTTCAAATATACCGGTCATTTTTGAAACACCCTGTATATTCTGCATTTAGTGGACAAGCGGTTAACGTTGCTTCATCTGAGTCATGGGGTCCCGGGTTCGATACACGGCAGGATGGATCTTTTATCCACTCGGGCACTACGTGTTGTGTTTTTCTCATCATCATTTCATAGTCTAAATGGTCTCAAATAAAAGGACTGGCTCTAAGCGGGCAAACAATGCTAGACGGCGTTTACCGGCCAATGATGCCATACAATCATTTAATTCTACTGCAACCTACACCCTCTTGAACCTGCTCACTGTGGATACGCCTAAGTCTCACTCTACAGTCATTTACTCCTCAAACTTCCCTCCACCATTAAACTGACTATTCCTTAATAATCCCAAAATCTGTCCTACCAATCTGTCTCTTCCTTTAGTCAATCTGTGCCATAAACTTCCGTTATCCTCAAATCTGTTTCGTACCTCCTAAAAAGTCCCCACCTAACTGGTCTGTAGTGCCACACATCAAGAGCATCTGCTCTCTTCCCGTCTGAATTATTTATATCCACATTTCACTTCCGTAGAAGGCTACACTCTAGACATACAGTTTCAAAAATGACTTCCTTACATTTACATTTATATTCATTGTCAAAATATTCCTCGTCCTCAGAAACGCTTTTTTTGATATCGCCAGTCTGCATTTTTTATGCTCTCTATTTGGGCTATCGCCAATCATTTTGCTGCCCATATAGCAAACCTCATCTAGTACTTTCAGCATGCCATTTCCTGCTCTTATTCCATGAGCATCAACTAATTTAATTCCGCTCCCTTACCCTTGATTTATTTTTGTGGATATTCATCTTATAATCTCTTTTCAACATAAAACCCATTCAGTTCAAATTATCTTTCAGGTCTCTTGTCGTCGCTGGCCGATGAATTGCATTACTTTCCGAGCACACCCTTTAAGCAGACTAAGGAATAAAGAACTGAATAAAGTACGAGTACTTTGCAGGTATAAGCCGAGGCGATAACCGTGTTCAAAACGTGGTTATTTTAAACCAGGAAAGATGGTCACGTTTCCATTCAGATACGTTTTCAGCCGGAAAAGGCCGTCGAAACAAATGAAATAAACATTCACTAACAACAAAATTGCAAAATACCATTCCGAAGCGCGTACATGAAATAGCTGTCAAATGAGAAACGATGATAGATGAAAATTAAATAACAAGTGAGGAATGTCTTTCAGTGTTCCAAATATCAGGATTTTAATTATTAACGGAATTACAGTTGCGTGCCGTTTATTTCCGCAGCACGATGCACGAAACGCGAAACAAACACATCGATTTCTCGATGTAGCCATGTAGTGTTGTTCGTCACGCTAACGGAAATGTGGAGCTTAACGGACTCGGTGGTAGCCGTAGTTCAGAAGCAATCACGCTGTTTCTTGTGAAAGGATAAGCACCGCGAATCGTTGAAATGTTTTACGGAAAGAAACCGACTTTGATATTGCTTTACTAACGAAACATCGCTCATATGGGGTATGAAACGAAATTTGTGACTGGGTTAAGCGTTCCTTAGCAGGGAGGATGCAACATTTATCTTCGATGGATAGCCCCCACAGAAGTGGAGCTGTAACTACGGGCGTGCTCCAGGCTAGTGGAGACTCTCGCTGTTTATGCTGTGTATTAACAAACCGACGACAATAAAAGCAACCACAGAGTTTTGGCAGATGACGCAATTATTTATAATGAAGAATCAACTGAAAAAAGTTGCGCAAATTCGTAGTTGGGTCTTGGTAACAACCACAGAGTTTTTGGAGATGACGCAATTATTTATAATGAAGAATCAATTGAAGAAAGCTGCACAAATTCTCAGTTAGGTCCTGGTAAAATTTCAAAGTAGCGGAAAGATTAGCAACTTGCTTTACATATGCACAACTGTAAAACTGTGTACTTCACAAAACTGGGAATCTTATGGCCACAACATCAGTTGGTCAGTACTGGAATCATTTAACTTGTACAAATACCTAGACGTAGCTGTCTGAGGTGACGTGAAATGGAATGATCCCATAGACTCAGTTGTAGGTAAGCCGGATGGCCGAATTTGGTTCATTGATAGAACACCGGAAAAATGCAGTCCGTCTACGAACGGTGTGGCTTACAAGAGACTTGCTCTTTCCACCTTATGATACTTATCAATCATGTGGGAACCGTATGAAATGGGACGAGCAGATGATATTAAATGCAAGGGAAGCATAGACAGTTGCAGGTGTGTCTAACTCACGGGCGAGTGTCACAGAAATGCTGAAAAACTTAAATTGGCAGATCCTTTAAGACTCACACCGACTATCCTATTAAATCTTACTTTAAAAGGTTGCAGATACACCATTAGTTGAAGCACCAAGGCATATACTACCGATCTTCATGTATCATCGATGTAGGGATCGCAAAGATTAGATTAGACTATAATGTGCACTGAGATATTACTATCTCGAAGAAATTCTGGCGTGTGGAAAAATGCTAAGTACCCACTCATGCTTCTGGGCGTGCATAATCGAAAGAGTGTCAGAGGGTTGCGTACTCTCAGGCGCTAGAGCAACAGCGAAGTGCCACTCAGCTGACTGGATGTCTAAGGCTATGTGCAGGTGTGGTGTCACCGTCAAACACCACACTTGCTAGGTGGTAACCTTTAAATCGGCCGCGGTCCGTTAGTATACGTCGGACCCGTGTGTCGCCACTATCAGTGATTGCAGACCGAGCGCCGCCACACGACAGGTCTAGAGAGACTTCCTAGCACTCGCCCCAGTTGTACAACCGACTTTGCTAGCGATGGTTCACTGGCAAAATACGCTCTCATTTGCCGAGGCGATAGTTAGCATAGCCTTCAGCTACGTCATTTGCTACGACCTAGCAAGGCGCCATTACCAGTTACTATTGATACTGAGTCATGTACAGTCAAGAGCGACGCTCATCATTTATGGATTAAAGTTAAGTATTCCACCAGCTACGTCCGTTTTTTTCTAAAGTCTAATTTCCTTGACCTGTTCCAGACCTCACGCCAGCCTGCGTGAGCTAAAACGCGTGCCTTTCGGCTTCCTCTAGTACCCGGTATTGGCTCTCCTGCCAACCCACAACAGCTACATTTTTAAATTGGCCAACAAAGGTGCCTGGATAGTACAGAAAGTGTTGCAGAACTGAGAGGTCCTAGTGGGACCTTTTGCCATTTTCTTCACATGCGTGTCAAAGCTGCAACCATCCCTCCATCCCCCTGATAATCAGGCAACAGGAGGGTTGAAGAAGCATGAACACCCCGATGCTGCCTCGGATAACTATGAAACTTTGTCGGATGGTTTCGAACGGTCCCTAGTGGTCCCATCCCGTATACCAGAGCAAAAATTGCTGTCGTAGTACACTCCAAAGGCGTCAGATCATCTTGCTCAGAGTGTCCTTAGGGGAGGTTTCAATCTTCCAGAGGCTGTCGGCAGTGTCAAGCTTTGTCAAATACACTGCGAACAGTCATTTTCGACCGCGAAATTTGTGGGAATCAATTTCACCGACTCCCTTTTCGCCACTTCCTGTGGCCTTTTTGTGTAGATTCTGAACTGCGATGTGTCTGAAAAGTTTTCCTTGACCATAAGGAAACGGTATGTTTTCAAGGCTGAGCGTTAGGATTCTGAGCTCCATCGCACAGGCGTCACAAGGGGTGAAGTAAGCGCAAAAGGAAGTGTGTCGACCTTCGGCAGTCTGAAACGCCCACGGTGGCGTTGGGCAGAATTGTGGTGAAATTTGGTGCCAGTGTGACATCATTAACCCACCTTACACCTCAAATGAACTTCTGAGCTGTGGCCTTGCTGCCGGTAGGGTCACCGACCACGAGGATGACGTCGCAGTGCGCCACGCGTTTGCACCATTACAAATGAAGGCTGTAGTCACCTTAGCTCCAAATTTCAAACGCCTGCGTCACAATGGGAGACAATTACGAGGTTTTAAAAAAGTAACCCTTTCATTTGGTTGCCTGTGTAGTTACATTCAGAGTGGTGATCACCGTTCAGTTCTTGGATACTAATGATTCAATTAGAAGGATGATAAACTCGAATCGATATTTCTTGGTACCAGGCTTTTTCACTGATTTGGTGGAAAGACGGAAGGAATTTATCAAGGTAGTTTAAATAGCAGTCAAGTGTTTAGGTCAAAAATTTATTGTGGTTTAACAGTACACTGACAGAATAGTGGATTTCACGAATACGATTCATCTACGACCAGAGTTATGGGACGTGGAAGTAGTGTGTGCGATCGTAGTTCAAACAAGACAGTATGCAAAATACCGTCCAATTCATGATACATGTGATGGGCTTGAAGAAAGGTTAAAAGTGCGAAGATTAAGAACCTACGTAGGCTACGGATACGGCTCATTGTTTTAGATCTTCTTCTACTACGAATGAAGAATATTATTTTACCGACAGCTGTCTTTGTATATATTGATTTCTGCGTTCTGGAGTGGCTTAGTCACAGCCGCTGTTAGGACATTCAGATCGGCTAACATCTTCCAGTTATCCTTTCTAACGATAGTCTTATCCATTGCCGAAAGCGGTTTGGTTTTGCGTAATTCTCTGGTCTGTTTCTACATTGTGTACAACGGATCTGTTTTGTGGCCCTTATCAGCAACTATAAATTCTGTAACTAAAACCTTGTTCAATATCTTTAGGGTAGCCAATGTTCCTCGGACAACATTGATGCCTTTTTTGTGGGAAGTTGCGTAGACGGGAATCGCTTCACCATTCCACATCTTTCCGATACAAGCAAGCATTTCAGCATCTAACAGTACACCCACTTTACAGCAGCCACCCTTCGACAGACTGAAGCAGAGTTTACTGATATGTTCATCAAAAATTCCTACTCTCAATTGTAAAATCCTCTTGGTTAGATGTGATATATAGGAAGGTTCCACCGAGTGTGAAGATTCATATCATTAATCTAAAACCAAAACCGCCCTGTAGAAAGTGTCAGTTACCGGATACTCCCGCACATGGATTCATTCATTCAGATAAAAATAGAATTTCGTCGTGGGCACAGAAGAAATTGGTTGTAATTATCAAAACGAGCCCTACCACCATCGACCTGAACGTCGTTTTCCAACCGGACTGACACATATTCCCAGAGATCAAACACCGGTTATTAACTAAGAACGTGGCTCATTTCACTACAACTTGATAACCACAGCTACTCCGGACATACTTATCTTTCAGTCTTATCTGCAACAGTAACAATGGATCCTGTGACAAACACGCGACAGAAAATATGAGAAGCGATATCAAAAGTTTTTAATCGATTCTCTTGGTTTGTGCGGACGAAGAACAGAAACTGAAATTTATTGATGACCTCGACGATCATGGAGCGCTAATGGTCTTTGCAGGGCCTGAACGAATATCAGAATCCGAAGAGATATATTTTTATGTTATTTTATTTTTTTCCATTTTGAAGAGGTAGAAACTTAATTTAGAGAGTTAAGATTAAATTACTCTCTTTTCAATTATGAAGGAGGCAGGAGTAAAATACGGGAGTGAAAGGCTATTCATAATTTGTGCAGAAACCATATGGCAGTTTTAAGAGCCGAAGGGCACGAAAAGGAAGCAGTGATTGAGAACGGAGTGAGACAAGGTCGTAGCCTGTCCCTGATGTTTTTCAATCTGTATGTTGAGCAAGACGTAAAAGAAACAAAAGAAAAATTAGGAGTAACAATTAAAATCCATAGAAAAGAAATAAAACGTTTGAGGTTTGCCCATGACATTGTTATTGTGTCAGAGACACCACAGGACCTGGAACGGCAGCTGAACGGAATGGACAGTGTCTTGAAAGGAGGCTATAAGATGAACATCAAGAAAAGCAAAACAAGGAATAGGAATGTAGTCGAATTAATTAAAGTGATGCTAAGAGATTTAGGCTAGGAAACGAGAGTCTGAAAGTAGCAGGTAAGTTTTGCTACTTGGCCAGCAAAATAACTGATAACTGCCGATGTAGAGAGGATATGACATGTAGAGCGGCAATTCCAGGGAAAGCGTTTCTGAAGAAAAGAAATTTGTTAACATCAAATATTGATTTGTGTTAGGAAGTCTTTTTGAAAGTATTTCTATGAAGTGGAGGCATATGTGAATGTGAATCATGACGATAAACAGTTAAGACAAAAAGAAAATAAAAGCTTTCGTAATGTGGTGATGCAGAGGATGTTGAAGACTGGATGGATAGATCATGTAACTAACGAGGAGGTAGTGAATAGAATTGGGGAGAAAAGAAATTAGTGGCACAACTTGACTAGAAGAAGGGATCTGTTGATATGCCACGTTTTGAGACATCAGGTTATCACCAATTTAGTACTGGAGGGAAGTGTGTGTATGTAGGGGGAGGGGGGGGGGGGGAGTAATAATCCTAGAGCGAGACTAACAGATGAATGCAGTAAGCAGATTCAGAAGAATGTAAGTTGCAGTAATTATTCACAGATGAAGAGGCTTTCACAGAATGGAGTAGCATGGAGAGCTGCATCAAATCAGTCTTCGGACTGAACATTCAAAAACAACAAAAACGGAAAAGAATAGAAGAAAAAGGAAAAAAAAACTCTTTGAAGAACATAGCGCGAGAAGCTAGCCAAAGAAGGAATTTTTTGGAGAGAGGCAAAATGGGATACTATGTGCGATGAGAGCTTCCTCGCCCCCACCTCCCGTCCCCCCCCCCCTCCCCACCAAAAAAAAAAAAAATAGGAACCATAAGTCACTGGTTCGATAGTCTGTCACTTCTATGCTTTTAATCTGTTACTTATCGCTTCTTTAACCTCTGGCAGTGTTTGTTGCTGTAAAGAATCTTGAATTGCACTGAGGTTCAAGTCCACGTTTGACTGTGGTGGGAGCACTGTAACTTCCGAGACTAAATCAGTTCAGAGGCTGGAGGAAGGCAAACTACACATACCCTCCAATAGACTATGCCTAGTAAAGAACTGTAGCGGCGAAACCAACCTTGTGTATGGCCGCTTTACTTTCTGTTCGACAGCTCGAGTGGTTGATGTCTGTACTACATTTATGAATTTCACGGTGTTCTTATTTGCCCAATTCTACATTCCTGTAGACAACGAACAAGTCAGCGCCTGGACGTACCTGTGCCAACTTTTCGAAATGAACCGAAGTAGTATCGTTTCACGGTTCAGATCACTTGGCTTCGCAGTGCAGAACTATCGCAGTGAGAAAAAGGAAGCAGGAAGAAATGTTGTGAGTGGGAGCGAAGTAATCATGTTTGCTTACAAATAGATTGTTTTTGGAGGAGGTCCGCCTCGAGTAAAAGGCAGTTTTATCTTATCTCCTATTTCCGAAACATTAGTCGCAGAAGTTTTGGCATCATCTGGGGGCTTTTATTTTCTTTCTATTAAACAGGAAAAATGCTCCCTGCTAACTGTACACGTATAAATTTCAAGAACAGACAAAGTTTTATACATATAACTTGTTACCTCATGCTGTGGTTTCCATGTTCTTTAAGTTTTTTGTTGCAGTGGTTGTCTTTCATGGTTTGTCATCTGCAGCCATATAAAACTTAATGTAGAAAAGTTATTTAGTTCGAAATATTACGAGTGGGAAAGTTATGATTTGGCCTAACATTAATTAATTGTGTGTGTGTGTGTGTGTGTGTGTGTGTGTGTGTGTGTGTGTGTGTGTGTGTGTGTGAATGGGTGTGGGTTTTATTTTTGTTATTATTTTAAGTAGTTTTGTATGAGGATGGGGAGGATAGGGGTTGGTGGCTGGGAGTATTTGTGGGTTGGTGTTGACTGATAGTTCTTCTCTGCCTTCAAAGAACTACCAGACAACACCAACTCATAAACACACCCACAAATATACACACACACACGCAAACGCACAGTATATATGACAAAATTAATGAAAAGAAAAACCACAAACCTAAAGCTACTTGCATAAACACATACACAATCTTCCACATGGAACTGGTTAACGATAGGCCTAGCCATAACATTCCTAGTCGTAAAATTTTGAAGTAAATAACTTTTCTAGATTTAGTTCTTTATGGTTGCGGACGACAAATTGTGAATGAAAACCAGATCAACAAGTAGATAAAACACCAGGAAAACCAGGTATGTCTACAACGCTTTGTCTGTTCTTCAAATTTGTAAATACTATCTTAAGAACTCAGATTTATGTGTGTACAAGTAGTAAAGAGCATTTTTCCTGTTTAACACAATGAAAATGAAAGTCCACTAATGATAATGGAACTTTAGTGAAATATGTTTGGGAAAAAGAAAACGTAAAGTCATGCTTTGTTCGCAGGGGACCTCTTCCAAAAGCAAATCTGAGAAAGAAGTATTTACATTCAAGGACAGAGGTAGATTCGGCCCAGGCATACGAAATACTCACCACCACTGTGCGAGGTGGCTCAGTGGTTAGCACACTGGACTCTCATTCGGGAGGCCGACGGTTCAAACTCGCGTCCGGACATCCTGATTTAGGTTTTCCGTGATTTCCCTAAATCACTCCAGGCAAATGCCAGGACGGTTCCTCTGTAAGGGCACGGCCACTTCCTTCCCCATCCTTCCCTAATCCGATGGGACCAATTTCCTCGCTGTTTGGTACCATTCCCCAAACCAACCAACCAATACTCTCCACCGTCGGCAGACAAGACCGGCAGCACCTTTATCATAGTTCGGCAACTACCTGCAATGGCCTACGCCATCAACAATATTGCCAGTCCATATCGCAGTATTGCTGTGTATCGCAGCTACATTGCAGCTATATTGACGTAATACTATTGCCGCCACACCTTGCCACAAAATGCGGCCCGTGTAAACGCACCTTCACAGACCCTCCGGGAACTGGAGGAGAGGTGAATTCTTATGGCCACTGCTGTTCCTGACGCAAGATTGCGCAAGCAAGGTGACGCAACACCTGCGGGCGACGGACTGCGCATGCGCGAGTTGGAGCTGGCGGCACGTCCGCTGCCTTGAACCTGGCCGTGCATGCAGCCGTGGCGTTCGCACGCATACTTTCCTTCAGTTTCTGCAAATACCTTGCTACGTGGCGGACGAAGGAACTGCAGGGCGCGCGCACGTATCGGAGCAACAGCTTGCTTGCAGCGCCGGCGCGTCGCCGCCGTGGAACTCGAGTGTCCTGTCCGCTGCCTAATGGGAAATCCATGATGTGCGCTGCCGCCGCCAGAGCTGGCATTAAAATCGCATTAACCGGAAAGCTTTCGCCGCCGCAGCGACGGCGGCAGTCGTCGAAACCGAGAGTGCCCCCTAATATTAAGCCCCCATCTGGTTTTTCTACGTCCTTCTTCTGTCCCGCTCTGCCGCTGTTAGTCGCTGCGAGGTCGATTGCAACCGTGGATGTCCTCTCGCCACCGACAAACATAGCATTACCAAACTTCAAGAGACGAGTCACCATTCACCAGCGCTATTCTAATTAACGCTGTTGCAGAACTCTCCTCACATCCTAACACACTGCGCACATTTCATAAAAGGAATTAAAAACAGTAAAGGAAACTACATCGCCTGCTAGATCTCCGAAGTTAATGTGCATACAGCCTTGAAACTCCTAGTTTTGAGTTTTTGTGGTAAGTAAAGTCGTATGGAAACACACGCTGGTAGGGGTCAAGTGGTGAGTAGAACTGGGTTATTTGCCGCGGTTGGCCATTTCAGGGTGCTTGGTCTATTGATTGCCTGCTAGATCTCCGAAGTTAATGTGCATACAGCCTTGAAACTCCTAGTTTTGAGTTTTTGTGGTAAGTAAAGTCGTATGGAAACACACGCTGGTAGGGGTCAAGTGGTGAGTAGAACTGGGTTATTTGCCGCGGTTGGCCATTTCAGGGTGCTTGGTCTATTGATTGTTTCAATGACTTTCAAACGCTTCGCTGTTGGTTTTTGAATATTTTGAACATAATCTAAGCTGATTTCTGAACGAATCAAACGTTGGACCGCAAGGAGTGGCCGCACGATTTGTGGCTCCATGTCACAGATTGCGCCGGAAGTTGGATTCCTGCCTCGGGTATTGGTGTGTGCGTTGTTCTTAGCATAAGTTAGTTTAAGTAATGTGTAAGTCTAGCGACCGATGACCTCTGCTATTTGGTCCCTTAGAAATTCACACAAAAGCGCGCGCACACACACACACACACACACACACACATACACACACACACATCACATAAACAGACAGCGATTGACATTCACCCGTTCGGGTTTATTCGGCTCAGCTCGTGTAGCCCCGTCCCATTTTGTCTACGGGACAGTCTTTTATTTCTAGGTGCAACGGGGATTCTCCTGGCAGAGACATCACGTACACTATGCACGCATTGAAAAACCAACGTATATACACCCTGAAAGAGTGGTTCGTTCCGCGGCGGCGGAGGGGTGAAGTGGACTGCAGTAGTCATCGTGGGGTGTGGACCACTGCGGCTGCTGCACGGACGGAGCCTCTCCGTCGTTCTAGGCCCCCGGGTAACGTACAATACAATACGACGTTGGTTTTTTGTTACTAGGAGGGGTCGCATCAGAGATATGAAGGTATTTTTTTAATTTTTTTTTTATTTTGGGATGCTTACCCTTGAATGTAGGAACCAACTATTTTCCCTAAGATTTAATTTATAGGTTGATTTGGTATGCCCAATTTGTAATATTATGTGTGTTTTGTCATCCTGATAAAGACAAGTTAAATTTTGGAATCTGTTTTGTCAGACCTTTTGTCATGTAACAATCGAAGTATTGTTAACTACGTCAGTAAGCCAGAATTGTACTACAGTTGAGAGATTCAGTGATTTTGAAGTTAGTGTAAAACGTTTCATATTAGATTCTGTGAAGGAGAAACTTTATTTTGAATACAATTTTCGGAATGAAGAATTCCTTCTTTGCATATCCTGTTATCAGTACCTCATCCTCTACTTTGTCGTGTGACATTCGTTGTTTGAAGCTACATTACGACCAGCTTTGGAGTTCGCTTAGCCAAGATTGAATGTTTTTTATGCCTACTGTGGAGAGAACAGAATACCAAGATTACATTCGTTGCGACTCAAGAGCTATGTAAAATGTATTTCATTGTTTTTTTGCATAGGGAATTTTATCAGTTTATTGCACAGGGCCACGGTGCTCACGAGACTGAGTACATTTCAGAGGGACTGATTTCATTATAGGCATTACATAATGGTTTTCCAAATTAAGTTGTTTAATTTTTCTTTGGATTACAGTAAAACTGATTAAGCACACCATTTGCTGAACAACACACTACACAGTAACTTTCCGTAAGACAAACATTACGCATTGTATATGCATGAACAGAAACCGAAACATACTCAGACATTTCGCTCTTTACCTATTCTGATCAACACTGAAGTGACACACAATGTTTTTAGCGCAACGGAATCTGACTTTAAATAATCCCTACAAAAGAATGGCCCTGACTAACATTAACCTATACCTTTCACAAATCACTTACCTCTCAAAAATCTTCGTTACTCGAACTACTGCAATACAGCGAGCGCCACTATTGCCAGATAAATAAAAGATTCAAACTACTGAAGGCACTAAATACTGATAGGCATAGTTAGCAAATGAAAGATTTTTATAGAGAACAAACAATGTATTTACCTTAATAGTGTTCAAAAGTCATAATATATATAGCAGTTCATGACATCCATTATTACAAATGTACTGTTTCTGATAGACACACGTCCAAATCATCCGCTCTCAAAATTCCGCCATTTCTCTCCCCACAACCACTGCTGGCGCTGTTCACATCCGACTGCCCAACACTACACAAGCGAATATTCCAACAATGAGTCCAACCAGCCACAGACTGCACACAGCGCAGTCAGCGATTTTCATACACAGCGCTACGCGGCGTTACCAACATAAAAACCTAAACAACCTACTTACATAACTAATTTAAGAGAACCATGATAAACGTACGCCTGGATGGCTAGACAGGAGATCGCTTCTCACAAATACGTGCCCATATGTAGCTATACTGCTTTCTCCGGTCCTTATTACCTAGCTGCAATAGCTCAGCAGCACTGACAGACAAAGCTGCCAATTTCTGCTGCGACGAAGAAATATCAGTAAAGGCGCAAGATGGCGCCAGTTGGACGTATGTACTACACTACCATGAGAGAGACTCCGCTGGCTTACCTATATGTTTTTAAAAAAGGAGTAAGGTGTAATGGTTAACAACATATGAACTTATAAATGTTGTTCTGCCAAATGTGCAGAGACCACAGACAGATACAGAGGTTGGACAAAAATATGGAAACCCCGCGAGAAATTAGTGCTTGAACGTAAATGCAAAAACTAGCCAAGTCTCCAGTTCCCGCTGTTGTACTTAACCACGAGAGGTACCGGCGGTATGGCCTCAATACATTGCATGCGTCAGTCGTGGTCAGAATAGCGTTGTGCATAGTTGTGAGTGCATTATGTTGGAACTGAGTGACAAACGGGGGCAAACTGTTGGTGCTTGTGTAGTGAATGCTTCAATAACCAAGGCAGCCCAAGTGTTTCCCAATCCTAGCGAAGATTTACACCGCATACACGGAAAGCGGAAGAACATAATTCGGTAAGTGACAGTGCGGAAGAAAGTGAGTGATGAGTGATGGTGTCAGACGGTCACTGAAGAGGACTGCGATGCAAAATAAGAGGACGACAGCTGCAAGAGTCGCTTCAGAAATGAATGTCGCACTCGCATACCTCGTCAGCGTCAAAACAACACGAAAGGTGGTTCCTAAGCATGAAATTGCAGGGCGAGGTGGAGTTACAAAACTGATCACTAGTGACCCAAATGCCCGTAACAGGCAAACATCGTGCCGAAGATATAAAACTTGGACTACGGAACGAGTCATTTTGTCGGATGCATCTTGTTTCATATTGTTTCGCAATCCAGACCACTGCAAGGCCGTATTGTTGTCAAGAATTGTGACACAATTTTGGCGGATCAGGCCCAGCGGATGACACTTGTTTGTTCCTCTACAGCGATTCCGTGTTCCAAGACGACAGGGCCCTGTTCACACAGCTCAGGGCTGGTTTCTGAGCACAAGCAGGAGTTGTCGCACTCCCCCCCGCCCCCACCCCCCCTCTGTCCAACACAGCCACCAGATCTCAATATTATTGAGCGTCTGAGGTGTACTTTCGAAAAATGGGTGCTTTGATCGCTATTCAACTCCATGACCGTTACCTGAACTTGCCACTGTTTTGTAGGAAGACTGGTTCAAGATTCCCATGAAAACTGTATTTATATATTCCGAGACGAAGTGAAGCTATTTTGAATGACAACGGTTTTTGTTAAAATGTGTGTTAATTCCTAACGGACCAAACTGCTGATGCCATCGGTCCCTAGATTTACACATTACTTACACTAGCGTAGGCTAAGTGACATGACACCTCTAACCGCGCGGCCAACGGCTTTTCTACACGACCGTAATGTGTTATATGTTTAGTGTTACCATATTTTTGCCGCACCCCCTGTGCAAGTGGCGCTCTATGGCAGTATACTAGAACTTTATCAATGTTCTAAATATCTGATAACCATATCGTCGCATCACCTGGGGCCAAAAATACTGCCTCCCACTATCGTCCAAATCCGAGATAAGATCCGTAAAGCTGAAGTAGGCTTTATGTGGTTGTATTCCGCATCTATCCCAACCAATCGCATAACGCGATTTGGTTTATGTTTCTTCGCCCAACTGTCAGTTTTACTGCAGTAATATTTGGCTACGGCTTCCATGCAATACTAACGGCAGACTCTTTGCCCTTCGCACTTGAAAACTGGCAATATCGTTCGCTACCGCATGGGGTATAGGAAAACTGATGATGTCGGCGAGGCCGTAGAAAAAGGTATGTGATTTAGCGCGGAGAACTGTTACTCTCAACGTAGTCCGTTTTGGATATTTAACGTCAATATTACGGGTGAGTTAATGCGAAGTACTTTGAATGTATGTTGTTGTTGTTGTTGTGGTCTTCAGTCCTGAGACTGGTTTGATGCAGCTCTCCATGCTACTCTATCCTGTGCAAGCTTCTTCATCTCCCAGTACCTACTGCAACCTACATCCTTCTGAATCTGCTTAGTGTATTGATCTCTTGGTCTCCCTCTACGATTTTTACCCTCCACGCTGCCCTCCAATGCTAAATTTGTGATCCCTTGATGCCTCAAAACATGTCCTACCAACCGATCCCTTTCTGGTCAAGTTGTGCCACAAACTTCTCTTCTCCCCAATCCTATTCAATACCTCCTCATTAGTTACGTGATCTACCCACCTTATCTTCAGCATTCTTCTGTAGCACCACATTTCGAAAGCTTCTATTCTCGTCTTGTCCAAACTGGTTATCGTCCGTGTTTCACTTCCATACATGGCTACACTCCATACAAATACTTTCAGAAACGACTTCCTGACACTTAAATCTATACTCGATGTTAACAAATTTCTATTCTTCAGAAACGATTTCCTTGCCATTGCCAGTCTACATTTTATATCCTCTCTACTTCGACCATCATCAGTTATTTTACTCCCTAAATAGCAAAACTCCTTTACTACTTTAAGTGTCTCATTTCCTAATCTAATCCCCTCAGCATCACCCGATTTAATTTGACTACATTCCATTATCCTCGTTTTGCTTTTGTTGATGTTCATCTTATATCCTCCTTTCAAGACACTGTCCATTCCGTTCAACTGCTCTTCCAAGTCCTTTGCTGTCTCTGACAGAATTACAATGTCATCGGCGAACCTCAAAGTTTTTATTTCTTCTCCATGGATTTTAATACCTACTCCGAATTTTTCTTTTGTTTCCTTTACTGCTTGCTCAATATACAGATTGAATAACATCGGGGAGAGGCTACAACCCTGTCTCACTCCTTTCCCAACCACTGCTTCCCTTTCATGCCCCTCGACTCTTATAACTGCCATCTGGTTTCTGTACAAATTGCAAATAGCCTTTCGCTCCCTGTATTTTACCCCTGCCGCCTTCAGAATTTGAAAGAGAGTATTCCAGTTAACGTTGTCAAAAGCTTTCTCTAAGTCTACAAATGCTAGAAACGTAGGTTTGCCTTTTCTTAATCTTTCTTCTAAGATAAGTCGTAAGGTTAGTATTGCCTCACGTGTTCCAACATTTCTACGGAATCCAAACTGATCTTCCCCGAGGTCCGCTTCTACCAGTTTTTCCATTCGTCTGTAAAGAATTCGCTTTAGTATTTTGCAGCTGTGACTTATTAAACTAATAGTTCGGTAATTTTCACATCTGTCAACACCTGCTTTCTTTGGGATAGGAATTATTATATTCTTCTTGAAGTCTGTGGGTATTTCGCCTGTCTCATGAATGTATGAGCGTGCAGTTTATACAGTAACAGTAATAATGACAATCACTGTCGCCGTAGTTTCAGGAATACATACAGGCTGCCTATTTATCTCCCTCAGGTAGTGCCTGTAGTTGTAGTCTAGCAGGCGGGGAATTTGTAAAACCGAGGGCAGCTATATTAGTCGTCTAATAGCTGCTCAGGAAATTTCAAAAGTATTTTAAAAGTCTCTCCAAATAAATAACAGTGAACCACTAACTAGAAATGAAGAAACTTTACAAGTGGTTGGTCAGTATTATAGAAATCACTTGATTTTCACTGTGCACCGTGATATCCGAGTGAGAAAAACACAATAATTTTAGGTTCAAAATTGGTTCAAATGGCTCTGTGCACTATGGGACTTAACATCTGAGGTCATCAGTCCCCTAGAACGTAGAACTACTTAAATCTAACTAACCTAAGGACATCACACACATCCATGCCCGAGGCAGGATTCGAACCTGCGCCCGTAGCAGTCTCGCCGCTCCGGACTAAAGCACCTAGAACCGCTCGTCCATCGCGGCCGGCAATTATTTTAGGAAAAAAATGATATACTGTCCATGGGGGTTAAGTGACTGATCGATTCTGTGCTTTTACGTTGTATACTTTTTACGACACTATCGCATGGACGTTTCACAGTGCCGTAACAAATTTCGACCAGCCAGTGGTCGTATTCGAACTAAAGTCACATCCTGTAAGCGGTTCCTGTTCAGTTTTAAATCATACTATAGGCAACCGTAGGTTAGCAAGAGCAAGAGACAGGTAATGAAATGTCTGACGCATCGTGCGATGCCTAAACCAGCAATATGAAGCCAACAAAAAAATAACAAATGAATGCTCCATTTATGAACGGTACACTCGTCAAGTAAAATATGCCGACGTACACTGCGGCAGAGAGCTGTAGGCAGCTCGCACCCCACTTCGCTCCCAGTGCGGTAGTATTTCGTGCCCAAAGCTGGTGTGCAGGAGTGGAGGGCGTGCTGGCAGTCCGCACGTTATCTTATCGCTTAGCACACAACACCACACACACACACACACACACACACACACACACACACACACACACAAACAGAGAGATATTAAAACCGCTACATCAAGCTACAGAGCGTGGCGACAGAAGCTTATCCGTGGTTGCCGGCGTTGTCACTACTGGTTACTTTGTTATTAAAACTTCGATTGCGCTCGGTGCTCCACCGTACGCTTAAGCGCAGCCGTCGTTCGTATAACAAATGATGATAAGATCAGTATTGTCTTATAAACAGTACTGCACTCTTGCACGTTTATAGTGTGCGTCCGAAACTAAATTCAGAACTGTACTGCAAAGCGCTTTCTAATACCGACAGGTGTCTATAAAATATTTCTATTTTTTTGACGATACCAGCGTAGTAGGGAAGGATGTTGATGTAGAAAGGAAGATCAGAGATTAACGTCCCGCAGCCGTCGAGGTCATTGGAGACGGAGCACAAGCCTCCAGAAGGCGAACCCATTATGCTTACAAGTGCGCCATCTTGATCGGTGAAGGATGTTGAGTGCAACATAGTCAATTTACCAAATAGTGCAGTTAAGACATAACCTCATTGCTTGCAGAAAACAAACTGTTGCTAAACGTCAGTAGCACTCACTTTTTTAAGATTTGTGTCACAAAATTCACCGAAGACTGATACTTTGACTACATACAGTGAGCATATGGTTAGTGAGTCGGAAGAATCCAAATTCGTAGGTTTTCAGATCAAATGGTTCAAATGGCTCTGAGCACTATACGACTTAACTTCCAAGGTCATCAGTCGCCTAGAACTTAGAACAAATTAAACCTCACTAACCTAAGGATATCACACACATCCATGCCCGAGGCAGGATTCGAACCTAGGACCGTTGCGGTCGCTCGGCTCCAGACTGTAGCGCCCAGAACCGCACGACCACTCCGGCCGGCCGTTTTCAGATCGATTGTAAGTTGTCATGGAAAGCTTATGTTCAGGGCCTTGTACAAAAACAACGCTGCAGTTCAAATGGCTCAAATGGTTCTAAGCACTATGGGACCTAACATCGGAGGTCATCAGTCCCCTAGACTTAGAGCTACTTAAACCTAAGGACATCACACACATCCATGCCCGAGGCAGGATTCGAACCTGCGGCCGTAGCAGCCGCATGGTTCCGGACTGAAACGCCTAGAACCGCTCGGCTACCGCGGCCGGTAACGCTGCAGTATTTGTCATTAAATATTATCTGCGATAAGTAGTAGTCCCACATGAAAATTAGTCTACTTTGCTTATTTTCATTCGCTTATGACATATGGCATTATATTCTTGGGTGACTCGTCCTCCGGGCAGTTCGAGCAATGAGTGGTGGAAGTTAAAGAACTTCTTCTCGTCCTAGTTAGGAAGTCTGGGTATTCTGACATTGGCTCTCAATAAATTTTTCTTTATTGTCGTTTGTTGGTAACTATATGAACTTATTCAAAAGAATTAGCAACTTTCACTCAATTAATAGTAAGCAGAAATCCAATCTGCATTTTCATCACATCTTCTTAACTCTTCCGCAAAAAGGCGTACAGTATTCTGCCGCATCCATTTTTAATAAGCTGCCATAAGCATTAGAAAATCACAGTTTTAACCATGGCACTCTCTATCCTAAATTGATGAACCTCAAGGCTCATTCCTCCTACTTTTTCGGGGAGTCACTGTAAAAATTTAAGAAAATTCCTGTGCTATTTGCTAATTGTGCTAGTATACAAGGTGATTCACAAAGGTATGAAAATATTTTAATATGTTATTCTACAAGTAAAACTAAAGTAAAAAAGCTCATTTAAGCTTAGTTTTGGAGTTACGGCTAACAAAACATTTTGCCTGAAATTTAGCAACTTCGCTAATACGAAGCCATTGCAAGACTGTATGAGGTTAAAGTAAAGCACAGTTTCGATTTATTTTCTTGTTATTGATGTGGTGAATCTAATAAAACACGTCCCAGGTATGTATTTGCAGTAGTTTTCCAGAACATCCAGAGAATCAAAGAAGTAATTTCGTAAAATTTTTAATTTATAAACTACTTGGCCCGATTTATTTTTTTAAATCCCAGACTATTTCGTTCGTTAACTGCAGCCGTAGTGGTTCAAATGGCTCTGAGCACTACGGGACTTAACATCTATGGTCATCAGTCCACTAGAACTTAGAACTAAATAAACCTAACTAACCTAAGGACATCACATAACACCCAGTCATCACGAGGCAGAGAAAATCCCTGACTCCGCCGGGAATCGAACCCGGGAACCCGGGGGTGGGAAGCGAGAACGCTACCGCACGACCACGAGCTGCGGACTAGCCGTAGTGTTACTACCACATTTGCCATAAACAAACACCATATCGGCGTATGCCTCTGTAGTAAATTTGAAAGGCATCCCTGTTTCGTAAATAATCTACAAACGACAATAGTTACTATGTGGTTTCACTTAAATACACTGTTGCTGTTATGTTCTTTCACTGAACAATACAGAAAACTAACTCGTTTCGTTCGACTGAAACAACTCACTAACGGTTGTCAACAATAACATAAATGTATCTACATTCTTAATGGAAAGTAAACAAATTTGCTTGTAAAATAATCTCTAGCTTCTCTGTGTGTACGCAGGTACACGTCTGGGACATGTTTTATTAGATTCACAGGCCAATAACTACAAAATAATTAGAAATCGTGCTTTATTTTATCCTCGTACAGCTTTGCGATGGCTTCATATTAGCGATGTTGCTGAATTTCAGACAAAATATTTCATTAGACGTAACTCAATATCTAAACATTTGCGGGCCTATGTTTATATGAACTTTTTTCTTTATTTTTACTTGTAGAATAATATATTAAAATATTTCCTTATCTTCGTGAATCACCCTGTATACTCAACAGCTTGCCTGTTAACATTCCTGTAAGGTTTATTTCATTTATTATTTCCTTATCTCATACAATTTCATGTGCTGACTCGTTCTAAGACTATGGGGAATGGCTGATCAGTTTGGCCCTACGGAAGTAGATGTCTAAATAAAGAAATAAAAAAAAGTAAATAGTGATGTGTCGTGTGGTAAATGGAATCGACACTTTGGTGCTCTTCACACAGGACGGGGAGAGTAATATAAGAGAAATACAACAGATAAAAAGAGTATAGTAGTCATATCATTTCTTCTTTCGCTTCTTCGTCAACCCTCTTATGTCTTCGAGTTTCGGGACCACCTCACTCAGTAGGCAGATCACGAAACTTGACCAACCTACAGAGGGAAGTCAAATTAAGATGCTAAAGTACAACTATCAGCAACGACCTGTTGTGTGCGATGTCCAGTGATAAAGTTGAAGTTGAACAACAGATCTTATAAACGGACTGTGAAAGAAGGAAGTTAATGAGAAATACAAAAATCAAGGCAGTAGACGTACAAGGACATAGAAACATCATTACGGTTACATAAGGGTGATAAACTACTAGTTGTTGATGATGAATGGTAAGACTGCAATATGTTTAAGGTGGAATAACTATACTAACTTTTGTGAAAATTTCAACAACAAGGACAATTGTCTGAATTAACATTATTTTGTATATATATATATATATATCTGACATTACGTAACTGATTACGAGTACAGCACTGGATATGATCCCTGGGTGCGTTATTTTCAAGATGAGACCTTGAGAATTCTTTATGGTGTGAACCCTGCACGTGATACAAGCAAGCCGCAGCACTGAATCAAAGCAGGCTTGGATTGTCCCTGAGAAATTTTTCTCCTCACTGTTTCCAAGCGAGTTTACGAAGCGTCAGCAATAGTTGCTCGAAGAGCGCCACCAGCAGTTGTCGACCAGCCGGACATTGTCAAATGGTTCAAATGGCTCTGAGCACTATGGGACTTAACATCTGAGGTCATCAGTACCCTACACTTAGCACTACTTAAACCTAACTAACCTAAGGACACCAGACACCTCCATGCCCGAGGCAGGATTCGAACCGGCGACCGTAGCAGCAGCGCGATTCCGGACTGAAGCGCCTAGAACCGCTCGGCCACAGCGGCCGGCACAACGTGCCAGATGTGACCGAGTGACATTTGCAGTTTCTTGGGGGACAGACAGATACTGGACACTAAAACTTCACTGAAGTAGCGGTTTCATCGGCGACCCAAACAATGTTCACACCAGTCCAGTATGTCACACAACAATGCAGGTATCCAGATTGCGGACACTATGGCACCGTCTAACACGTCTGTGGCCAGCATCGTATTTCAGATTAAACTGGGACTTCTTCGAAAACACTGAATTTTGCCTTCAGGACGCCAGACACATATTCATGTGCCCATTACACTCTCAGGTATCATTGTTCTTTGGACAATGGAAGGCGACGCAATGGTATGGGTGTCACTAGTCCGGCGCGTAGTGAATGGAGCCACCAAAGACAAGTACACATCCGTGCCAGTGCTGAAGAATCGAGCCAACGATGTGGGCGAAACTGTGCAATCAATCAAGAATAAAATGGCGGCCATCCCATACTGTGACCACATTGTGATGTCCAGTACACACTCCTCAGGTCATACGCCACTTTTCTGTCCACTCTCTCTGCACGTACGTCACTGCCTTATAAGCACATTCCTTCCCAGGTGAAATTCCAGAGCGTGAAACACATAATTCTGCCTGTCTGGACCTCACTTTCCTTACACCGATATTTCTGGTCACACGAGAAAGATCACTGCCGAGTCTACGAGTATACTACATCTGTTATATCTTAATCCTCCACTGTTAGTACGCAGCCGTTGTCTTCTTTGGAGCTTGGATTAATTTCGTCCACTGTCTGTCGACGTCGCAGTTTTCACATTCGTCTAGATTAAATAAATCAGCGACGATTGTAAAGCAATTGCCATTTGAGAAAAATATCCACAGACTGTTGTTCAGGATAGCTCTGACTACACGAGATTAGTGTGAAGTTGTGAGTTTTTGGTTTGTGGGGCGCTCAACTGCGCGGTCATCAGCGCCCATACAAATTCCCATTCTGTACACAGTCCAATCTAGCCACTATCACGAATGATGAGGGAATGATGAGGACAACACAAACATCCAGTCCCCGACAGATAAAATCCCCAACCCGGCGGAGAATTGAACTCGGGACCGAGAAACGCTGGCCACTAGACAACAAGTTGCCGAGGTGAAGCTGTGGGTGAGCTTACACCAGATCAGGATCGCTTGTCAGTAAACAAATAAATAACAATAAGCGTCGGTTAATACCCTATATCAAAAACGCAATCAGAAATGAAAAAAGTCTGTACTGCTCTGAAAGAGTGTAAACGAAAGAGCTGCGATTGTCACAGGAATCGATTAAAACGAATCCACTGTAGTGTACCTCGTGGCATCTAGATTGAACTGCTTTACGGCGAACACAGTGTCTTTAGGTTACCACTGCCGTAAGTGTGAAGTTCTGAGCAGAAGCACAATATTGTCTTTAACGTGCTTTAGACGCGACAGGTAATACATAGAAGATACAATACAAAAGGAAATTATTTCAGAATATGTATAAATAATTTGGGAGGGAGGGTGCATTTAGAGATTTTCGAAAAATTAAAGTGCATACTACATTATCTGTGAATAAGAAATTTAAAATGTAGGAAGCATCACATCCAGTGCTTGCGCTGACATCTAGATTGTACCATTGCCTTCGATAACGATGAGATCTGTTATTTAATGGTGTGTGCTTTTACGTCAGAGCACCTTCAGAGATACTGGTTAACTCCCAGCCGTGACGAGACAACCGTATAAAAACTAAGCAAATGCTCAGCCAAAAGCTTCCACAAAGGTGCGTTACATACGTCCATGAAATAACTTCTGGGAATGGGCAGTAAGGTCCTATGAGTGGTTATCTAGCGTTCTTAATCGCACTTGGTTAGTTCTTTCAAAGAATCAGAAACATTTTCAATGTAATAGCCACAGAACACACACGTAGCAACATATAAACATAATCATCATCGTTATTTTTTGGTCTAAACCCTACCAGTTGCGGTTTGTAGGCAGGACTGAAGAAAGTTTCAATTATGAGAAGATATAACTGTCACGAAATGAAACATAGTATACATACAAGAATATTATACAACTAATTTCGAAGTTTTATAAAGGATCTATTTTACTCTCTCACTCTCTTCATCAGGAGGTGATAAGCAACTTAAATTGAATAAGAAAGGGATGCCTGATATACTGAACAGTGACAGTGGGTCCTCGCTAGATAATGGAAATCTAATTTCTTTCTGATCACAGATATTCCTAAAGAAGAGGGCTTTGTCGAAATATCGGGCAACAGAAACACTTGCAGAAGACAGTGACGAACTAAATTAAGCAGACTCCTGTGTTACATTGTTGATTATGTAGTATGTACTCAATGGCTTGTTGTCTGCATAGGATTCGTCTAATTTCTTTATCTGTTATTAACTTTCCTATGTTAACCTCGTGTCTGCTCTTCAGTTTGGCTCTACAGAACTAGACGTGTAAAATAAGAATAATGACGCATATAGCGCGGAATATATGTGATGACTCTAAAGAGTACGCAAAAGTTCTTCCTTTGTAGTAGAAATTTGCTCCCACATGTAGCGGCTTGTAGGTAGTCATTATCGTGTTGCAGACTCTCGTCATATGATCTGAGATTCCAGTAAAATGACAATCACATTCGAAGGAAATCCTCGACTACCTCTTACCATGTTCGGAAGAGCATTTGCAGAGTAAGACGAGACACACTCTCAAAACATCCGGCGGCTAGAACACTTGAAGAAGTTGGCAAGATGCGATGGTAAAATACTACAGTCAACGAATGCGGTAACTGGGAGCGACATGCGAGAACCTATAGCATATGAGTGTATATAACCTTTACTGGAATACTAATAAAAGAAGGTACAAAAGAAACGTATATAGTCCCATACTCGAGATTGATTAACAATGACATTAATGTAATATGCATTTCGGCAATACGACAAAGGCGCGTCTGTAAGAATTCTGAACTTCAGCAAATTCAGATATGGAAACTTTTTTGACCGTCACCACATATTGCAGAACCTGCAATTTTAACAACATTTCTTACGGTAAACGATCAATTTTACGTATGTACGCAGGATTGTCTTCAGAGAACTTCCGTATACATAACAACAGTGTGAATAGAAGTGAAAAAAGTTGAGTGAGTGTGAATTTGTGTGTGTGTGTGTGTGTGTGTGTGTGTGTGTGTGTGTGTGTGTGTGAGAGAGAGAGAGAGAGAGGTGGGAGGAGAAAGAGAGAGAGAGGAGTACAAGGAGAGCAAAAGATAGACCTACAAATATTGTCAAAGAAAAATCACCTGCGGAAAAAAAACATGGTGGTAGACACAGGTGGCCTCCAAAAACAACGGAAACCCTGGTGGGCGGCGGCCACCTGTTGCTCGCCAGTAGAGGACCTGTTGTTGTTCATACTTTGCAGGGCGTTCGTCTTTTTACTTTATTTTGCACATCCCTTACTCGTTTTTACAGACGCAGGTGCTATATTCTACACAAGGATGCTCCTGATCTGACGGGCGCGCGCGCACACACACGCGCACGCACGCACACACACACACACACACACACACACACACTCACGTATACGTAGACAAGTGTTTATGACGTGTAAAATTAAAGAATAACGAGGAGGGAAACGTTGTAGCTTAAACATGTAGAGGACAGTAACTCATCGGAAATTTTGCTGCCGGGCGGTGTCACTTCTGGGTGTTCTGTGTTATCTCAGGCGCCATGTTAGACATCACGTGCCTCTTACTGCACGTGGCGTCAGCAGTGAAGCGGTACTCGCACAGGTATTCGTGTCAACGCCCACCGCTAAGCCCACGACACAAGCAGTCATTTGCAATACACGTATGGCGGGTGTTACTGGTTGTCGGAAGAAGGGCATGCAGAACAACACAAATACAGCGGGTCTGAAGAGAGGCGCAATAGATTGAAGGCGAGTGAAATATAGCGTTAGACAGCGGTAGCCACTTACACGAACGACAGTAATAAAGAAAGAGTAGAAGTATACTACTTACCAAAGGCAGATTACTAAGAGAGTCGAAGTTAGGTTGAGGAGGCGGTGGGGCTGCGCCGGCGCAATGCACTCCACACCACCACGAGCAAGACAGAAGAGGGCAGAAAACGGAGCAGAGGGGAAGACAGAGCGAACGGTCACACAAGAGAGAGAGAGAGACAGACAGACAGAGAGAGAGAGAGAGAGAGAGAGAGAGCAAGCTGGCACGGTGGGACCTCCGGAGGGAGAGGAGAGCGTGTGACAGCGAGGACAGAGACGCGCCTGAGGCACACGCGAGGCAAGTAGCGGCGGGCGCGTGCTTCGCCACACAACGACGGCGACAGACTAGTAGGCCGGGCCGTCGGCGTCGCCTGCCACGCCGGCCGCGGCGACCTCTCTTTTCCGGAACGGCAAACACTAGCGGCGCGCGGAGGTGGGGGAGGCACCGCACAGCACAGCACCGCAGCAGGCAGTCCGCTATCGGCCGGCGCCAGGCTAGCATCAACGGCCTGGCAGAGGCTCGCCGCACAGCCGAAGAGTGCGCGCACTACACTGCGCTGCGACCGGCTGAGACCGGCTGGCTTTTCAGCCGTTGGAACGACGCCACTTGCAGCAGTGTGGGCGGCGGTGCGCAGAATACGAGCAAAGTAAACAGGTGTTCGGCGTGATACCACGTACAAGGCGGAACAGCACTGCTGCTCATTTCAGTTCTACACTGCGACAGCAGCGCGCCAAGCGGCGAATAAGTCACACTGCTAAATACGAAACAGATGAATGCGAATAGGAACGTTTATTTATGTTAATTTATTGGCCCTTGGCATTAGCCATTTCGCCAGACAGGCCAGTAACTATAGATCTGGCATATAATAGTATATACGAGGTGGACCCAAAAGAAACCGGATTGTTGTCATAAAAAATTTATTGATGAACCTTTTTACAAAATTACTTCAGTCACCTTCAAAATACTCTCCATTACATGCGATGCACTTGTCAAGTCTCTTTTCCCACTGTTGGAAGCACGTTTGGAACTCTTCAAGTTTGATATTGTCCAGTGCTCTTTGCGAAGCTGTTTTTACCGCCTCCACCTCGTCACAACGCTCCCCTTTTAGCGTTTTTTTCATTCGTGGAAATAGGAAAAAGTCGCACGGTGCTAGGTCCGGCGAATACCGAGCGTGGGTAACGATAGACCACCTCTGAGATGCCAAATAGTGGGTCACTCGTAAGGCCGTGTGTGTTGGAGCGTCGTCGTGATGCAGAAACCAGCCACCTGATGGCCAAAGTTCCGGGCCTTTCCTCCTCACATCCTCTCGCAGACGCCTTATAACATCCAAGTAAAAGTGCTGGTTAACAGTCTGGCCAGGGGGTACGAATTCCCGATGCACAATTCCACGAAAATTAAAAAAGACAATGATCATAGTCTTCACCTTTGACCTCACTTGCCTTGCTTTTTTGGTCTGGGAGAGTTGGGAGTCCTCCACTGGCTTGACGCTTGCTTGGTTTCTGGGTCATACCCGTAACACCAACTCTCATCCCCTGTAATGACTTTGTTCAAGAAGTTTGGATCACGTACAGTCTCTGTTTTCGAGTCCTGACACATGGTTTTTTGCTCCTGTGTGAGAAGGTGCGGAACAAATTTAGAAGCAACACGTCTCATGTGCAAATCCTCACTCAAAATCCGCTGGCACGAGCTACAACTGATTCCTGTCTCTGCTGAAATATGGTCGATCGTTTGGCGACGATCCTCGTTGATCTTTTGGCGGACCTTTTCAATGTTCTCCTCATTTCGCGATGTTGAAGGGCGTCCAGAACGAGCTTTGTCTTCAACACACATCTCACCACGTTTAAAGCGCCCAAACCATTCGAAAATCTGTGTGCGGCTCATACCGTCATCCTGGAAAGCTTCCTGAAGTATTTGGTGTGCCTGCGTTGCAGTTTTTTTAAGCAGGAAACAAAATTTAACACACACTCTTTGTTCTTTTTAAGTTGCCATAACGACTTCGCACCAACTAGCGTGAGAACCCTGCACTACGTCTACGAGTGGCAGCGCCCTCCGAGTCCGGTTTCTTTTGGGTCCCTCCTCGTACACATCATAGGCATTAGAAATTACATTTACACACTCGACACACTCCATAGTCACAAGTATCAAAACTTTCTTTGTGTCACAAGTATCAAAACTTTCTTTGTGTCTGACTTGTAAATGAATGTCTGCTTCTTACACAAACCGGCCAATACTGACATAGTCCGTTGTGGACAGTTGTGTAAGCACGTCTGCCACAGATGTAGGTCGGGGAACTCGTCTCTGATCAAGGCCTAAGAAACTTCCAGCGTTGTATATCACAGTGCGAACACTCTAGTGTTACACTGCTGTGGTCTACAGTCTCAGTTGGATGGATTTCGCAGTACGGAGATGCTGAAATTTTAGCCTATAAGGATGTGAAGTATAATATCCTAACCCTGCTGAACGCGCGGTGTAGTAGTGGTATGACGTCTAGTTAGCTTGATTTGGGAGAACCAGATTTTTCGCGGAATACTCGGCTGTAGGCAAGTGTAGTAAGGCTGACCATCAACCACACTTTGTTTCGCCAGATGGTCCGCCATTTCGTTACATGACGTACCACAATGTCCCATTATCCATAACAAGCGAACGTTTATTAAACTTCCTGGAAAATTAAAACTGTGTGCTAGACCGGGACTTGAACCTGGGACCTTTCCGTTGTGCTCACAAGTACTCTACTGAGTGAGGCATCAAAGCACAAAGAACTATCCTCCAGCAAAGGTGTACAGGGAGGTCGAGAAGTCGCCGTACCCCCGTAACCCCTATTTAGTATCCAATGTTATTATGCAGGTCGATAGTATGTGACTTCTTATCAATTGAAACTTCCTGGCAGATTAAAACTGTGTGCTGGAGCGAGACTCGAACTTGAGATGTGTGCCACTCGCGGGAAAGTGTTCTACGTAGCCTTGCAAATTTCGCAGGCGAACTTCTGCGAAGCTTGCAACGTAGGAGACGAGGTACTGGCGGAAGTAAAACTGTGAGGACGGGTTGTGGGTCGTGCTCGGGTAGTCCTCCAGCACGGCAACTCAGCGTGTTTGGTCAGAGGGCTAGCTGCTCTTTGTAGTAACAAAAAACTGAGTAAATGGATCAACGATGAACTTGAACCGGGTATCATGGGACGTCCGTGCCAGGCAAATGAAACGAACAATAACGAACTAAATGGCATTTTAAAAAAAGGCAAAGGTCTCAAGTTCGATTCTCGGTCCGGCACACAGTTTTAACCAGACAGGAAGTTTCATAACAGCGCACACTCCGCTGCAGAGTGCAAATTTCTTCTTCATATGAACTGTTGAAATTCATGTTTACATGTTGTCGCAGTCGTGTTTTAATGTGTACCCATGGCAAAAGTGAGCAGTCATAATTACACTACTGAGGAGCGCTTAGTGACAAGTGTGTGGGAGCACGAACGACAACACACAGGGCAGACAATGACACAGGTCATGGGAGCATTCGACGAAAGATTTGATAAGGTTCCACCGCCAAAGGCCACCTTTCTGGGTGGAAAGGACCTGCTGTTTCTTTTGGCAGTGTTAAAGACAGGCCACGGAGTCGAAGGAAGAAGACACGACAAGAAATGTGTGCCAGAGTCTCTGCTTCAATTTAACTATCTCCTATGATGTCGACAAGTAAACTTGCTTCGGAACTTAGTATACCGAGGACAACAAAGCGAGAGCACATTAAAAAAGACCTTAAGGTCAGACCTTTCGGCCGACCTTCGTAAAGGAGTTATCGCATACAGACTGGAATCAGCGCGTTTTCGCATGCTGTTTTTTGTTAATTTCCAACCGAGCCAAGGCTATGTGGTATTTATCGCAGCTCACGTGGTGGAAATATTATCGTTTGGGTCAAAGAGAATCCTCATTACACAGTCGAGTTAGAAAGGAACCCGGCTCACGTAATGAAATGTGTAGTGGTAACATCACAACAGCTGCTTGGACCGTACTTTTTTGAAGGTACTGCGAATGGTGCAGGTTATTTACACCTGTTACAAACACGATTAATAGCTCAACTAGAGGAAAGGGCCCACACAGAAGGCATATGATTGCAGCAAAAATGATTCAACTGGCTCAGAACACTATGGGACTTAACATCTGAGGTCATCAGTTCCCTAGAACTTGGAACTACTTAAACCTAACTAACCTAAGGACATCACACACACCCACGCCCGAGGCAGGATTCGAACCTGCGACCGTAGCGGTCGCGCGGTTCCAGAATGAAGTGCCTAGAACCGCTCTTTTTTTATTTTTTATTTTTTTTATTTTATTTAAATCTCATTTTGTTCGCTTTTGTTCGTTTGGTCTGCTCGGGGCGGACGTCGTAAGACATCCTTTTAAGTTCGTTGATGATCGATTAACTCAGTTTTTTTTTATTACAGAGGGCACGTAACCCTCTGACCGAACACGCTGAGCTACCGTGCCGGCTGAGGACGGTTGATAGGTCGTGGTTCATCAGCAACACCACCTCCCTTGAAATGGCCACCAAGAAGTCCTTACGCCACCACACCTGACAACTCATTACGGGAACTTGTCATGTTATGTCGTTATGCTACAAACGAAGAATGCGCATTTCTGTTGAGGATGTATTTCGCACTGTAACAACGAACATGCTCAGAAGTATCTCATGAACAATATGGAAATGTGTTTACAGCGTGCTGGGGTCGTGATTCCAGATGGGATAGCCCATCGGTAGAACATTTTGCCACGAAAGTAAAAAGTACCGTTTTAATCCAACAAGAAAATCATCTCACAGTCCTCTAGAGACTGAAATTGATTCTACAGTACCGTTTATATTGATATGTAACAATTCTTTTTTATTTTATTTTTTGACTGTTTATATTCTATCCTCTCGCTCTTTTGGAGCACGTAATGGCTAGCAAACATTGGAAGACATCACCTTTTGCCGAAGAATGCTATATACTACATAATAACGTGAAGTTCTGTTTGTTACACTTCGTGTCAAATAAGTTTAAGGACGTGGAAAAGTGATAATGAATGCAGTACCAAATAAGCCGTTACAGTCGTCGCTGAACAGAAATTTGCCACACAACAGTAATAATAAAATAACAAAAGCAATAAAACTGTTTCTCGACAGAGAAGACAACAGTTCGATAATTGTTGCTACATATGAGCTGGAAACATCAACGTCTTCAACACATTGTATTGTGAAGATGAATGAATTACATTAAATAAAATTGTTCGTAAGTTGGAAAATCTAGTGCAGTGTGAGAACGTACAAATTACTAATTACTGTGCAAAATTATTACGTGGCAAGGGACGTGTCTATCATAATAACAATGAACAATCACAGTAATATGTAACACTGCAGAAGCCAAGTGAAGAAAGACAAGAATACTAACAAAAAATGGATCCAGATACATCAAACAGAGATAATTTTGATTTATTGTTAAGGCAGATCAGGACGTCACTGAGGGAAAACATGACGCAACATCGAAAGACGAGAATAAATTCAAAGTATTTTTTCGCGAGTATGTCACATAGTACTGACTTTTGACTACGTTAACATTTATTTTACGATCGTTCATGTGTCTTGATATTTTACTAACGCTCGAGGTGCGAAAATGCAGTAACTGCTTAGTAAATTATGTAGAAAAATTGAGAAACAAGCGTGAAATGACGATATTTGTACTGTTTCGGTACCGGACACGTAGGAGCGCAGTCAATACGTTTACTGAGAGGGAGTGACTACGTGCTTATGTGGCGCTGCTAAATTTTTGGATCTTATCCAGGTTGTAAAGCCAAAACCGATTACAAGTTACAATGCAATGTTATACGACCAAGACACTGAATGTTGTAATCTAAAAAGAAGCGTTATTCTCAGCGTGCAAATGACAGCAGTAAGTGTTCGGTTTTCTCGCCGCTTGAGCTACTCGTCTTCCTCCAGCTCTAAGGTTTTAATTAGTAAATGTTACAGTAATTCCGCGAATAAAAAAATGTCAGGAAGACAGTTTCAGATCTTTTTGTGGTCTTAAATGCATATTTCATAAAGTAATGTGAAGCATTTGACGTCGTTAATATAACTTTCTCTTTATTGTGCGTTTCGAATAACCAAGAAGAGAAGTACATGATCTTGAAAGATTGCTTTCGTAATCCAGCATTTTCCTTAATACAGACTGATAAAACTGATGTTCTGTCTATGTTCTCTTCTGAAAGTGCTGAGAACATGTTTTGCTATGTTTGCTCCGTTTCCAGTCTTCCCTTACCGCAGAGAGCTTTTCGTGTTCAACCGACAGGAAATCTAAAGTTACAAGACAGAAATAAAAGCACTACAGTAAAAGTAATCGGAGAAACCAAAATGTATGCGTATAAAAGAAGCCATCGCTTGAATAATATTCTATATAATATATTCAAAATTTTTATAGCTGCAACTTAAAAAGGAAACATAAAGTTATGTATGATATGAAACATACCTTCAGTTAATAAAATCATGTGTTACAGTGTGTTCAGTATACACACTAAACCTTCATCCCTCTGAGAAAAATAGTGTACCGAAATATTTCTGGTCTTCAACTTGGCAAAATCTTTCAGAATTGCATCTGATGTATTTATTTCAATGTATCTCTTTCAATATCTAACGTTGCAATGCACTCAATACTTCTTTAGAAAGTGCTGACGCAGGCAATGTCTTATCAACCTAAACTTTTAAAAACCACTCTCACTACACATATGTGCTAAAATAGTATTGCAAAATAATTTTTGTTGATTGTGTTCCACAGCTTTGCTTACTCTACCTTTACGTAGCAAAATCTTAATGATAAATGTGGGTTTTCGGCTCCGAAAGTCCTTGTCGATGATGTTTCGTTGAGTGGTTCGCACGCTGACACTTGTTGATGGCCCAGCATTGAAGTCTGGAGCAATTTGCCGAAGGGTTGCACTTCTATCATGTTGAACGATTCCCTTCAGTCCTCGTTGGTCCCGTTATTGCAGAATCTTTTCCGGCCGCAGATTTGGGGATTTGGTGATTTACCGGATTCCTGGTATTCACGGTACATTCGTGAAACTGTAGTACGGGAAAATCCTCGCTTCATCGCTACCTCGGAGAGACTGTGTCCCATCGCTCGTGCGCTGACTATAATACCAAGTTCAGACTCACTTAAATCTTGATAACCTGCCATTGTACCAGCAGTAACTGATCTAACAACTGCGCAAGACACCTGTTGTCTTACAGAGGTATTGCCGACCCCAGTGTCGTCTTCTGCCTGTTTATATATCTCTGTATTTGAATACGCATGCCTATACCAGTTTCTTTGGCGCTTCGTAGAACCGGAAACAAAAGGCTTTCTGGACACTAGTAGCACATTGGGGCACTGATACATCAGGTGCTGTAACTGACTGAGAAATCAAGAGTAACTGGTAGAGGATGAAATAATTCATTTTATTGTTCGACAGTGGACATACGTTACTTCTTTTTTCTTTTTGAAAAATTATGAAACTGACAGAACAAAGTGATTCGTCTTTTTCTTAACTGCAACATGGAACTGAACTATGGATGTAATTCAGGGTTGCATAGGCCAGAGGCCTACGACAACAACAAAGACCTACGTAAATATATTGTTCTATGGATAGGCACAGGTAGGTACGGTGCTTAGTCGCTGATGCAAGCGCAATGAGCCGATGAAGACAACTTACTCAAGGAGTCCATGTAAATACTAAAAAAGTGGATGCTGTACTGCACTCTTGTCATCTTCCAAACACCTCTTAAGAACAGCACACTGTTTTTGACACAGGAAGGGAACACAGCCATTTGTTCTTTACAAACTCAACTGTCTCCGTTCTTTAATCCTAACAAAAGACTTCGTTGATGTAAGCATATTTTCTATGCGTTTGTACACATTCGGGAGCACAGTTTAAAACAAAGACTGTGCGTCTAAGGTGCTCCTAATATTGATGCCGCAAAATGTAAAACGTGTCTGTCACACTCAAGGCCTGACATGCTCCTACGTAATCTACCGCCTACACCGGACAAATTAAATAGCTGGCATTATGGTGGTAAACTTAAAGCGCGAAATCGGCTGTTGCTTCTACTTCGGTGTCTTTGAAGTTCTATATTTAAAATAAACTACGGTTGAACCTGTGGTTCACAAAATTATGTAAACGCTGCTGGACATGTTTCGGATGGCGAAAGACAGATTGTACAGCACCAACCTTCAGTCTTCTGCCACTTACATAGTTCGCAAGGAAACCGTTTCCCCCGAAATGTTCCGAACATAGAAAATGGTTTTCTGTCGTCGAATACCTTCCCTCCTGACAGCATTTAACCATTTTTCTGCAGTTATATGAATGTACATTATATTATAACGTTGTAGACACATTTATCAGGCAAGTGAATTTACATACTAAACACCTACGAAAGGTAATATTGGTTTGTTTCTCGAATTTAGTCGAGCAGTTAGACGCTGTACAGCTTTGCTCGAGTTTTCTTCTAGCGAACTGGAATGTACAGGCAGTACAATTACGGTTAACAAATGCTGTATATATCGCTCGATAAACACATAATGTTTGATCTGTATCCTTACAAATTACAGTACACTTCTACGTAACATGACTCTTACCACCACAATGGTATCCAACTGAAGGTTCAAAATATCCCACGACGGCAACGCCCTCAGGGGGTCTTTCTATTTTTACACAGTCTTTGTCACAGAGCTGTCATTCAGTGGCTATGTAACTGTGTTGTGGCAGTAGCTTCGTGTGTACTAAAAATGCGTCGTATAACAGGTTTGCGCCTGATTCAGCGAAAAGACGAGAGAAGATTGCATCATACAGTCCGTGGAAATAAGGAAGTTGTCTACCAGGTGAAGGAAAGAACACAGGGTTCAAATGGCTCTGAGCACTATGGGACTTAACATCTGACGTCATCAGTCCCCTAGAACTTAGAACTACTTAAACCTAACTAACCTAAGGACATCACACACATCCATGCCCGAGGCAGGATTCGAACCTGCGACCGTAGCGGTCACGCGGTTCCAGACTGAAGCGCCTACAACCGCACGGCCACACCAGCCGTCAAAGAACACAGGGACGAATTTGTTTAAGATGCCCCGCGTGCCTTTGCGGTGACACGATGCTTAAAACGAGGCATTCCGAGCCGCCCCGGCGTCGTGCCGGTGAGCAGTGCGCCAGCTATTCTCCCCACATTCCCCGCTGATAAAGCGCCCGCGATTATCCGGGCGTCGGCGGTCTGAACGGCTGAGCTGCGGCCCGGAAGGTTGGCAGCGCTGGGCGCGCTAATCAAGACAAACAAGCGGCTGCCGGTGGGTCGGCTAGGCTCGGCGCGGCACGGCTCGGCACGACACGGCACAGTGGCACTGACAGCGGGGCCAACCGCCAGAGCGGCGGCCAATGCCAGCGCCCGGATTAGACCGACACATGGTGCCACTGGCCGCGATTGTTCTCGCGTTTGCGGGAATGCCTTTGTCGCTGATTGTCTTTGACGATTGAAACCCGAGCCGCATGCGACCCAGTTGTCTCGGCTTGTTTAGCGTCACAATGGGACGGCACCGAGGCTCACGGAAGGGAGGTTAAGAGTTTATCGTCCAGTCATCTTCGAAGCCTTTGGTGACGTCAGAGCTCGTAAGTTAGCCGAAAAAATGTAAATGTCGCGTGACTAGGGCCTCCCGTCGGGTAGACCGTTCGCAGAATGCAAGTCGTTCGATTCGACGCCACTTCGGTGACTTGCGCGTCGTCGTCGATGAAATATTGATAATTAGGACAAAGAAGCGGAGAAAATCTCCGACCCAGCCGGGAATCGAACCCGGGCCCTTAAGGATTGACATTCTGTCGCGCTGACCACTCAGCTACCGGGGGCGGAGACAGCTCGTAAGTTAGCCGAGAAGATGCAGGATAGGGTGCGACGTATGGCTGGCTACTGATGTTCCTCTCGAAGCCATGTAGCTCTCAAGTAATTATTGTACGTATTAGCAATGCAATTTATAGAGATCAGGACAAGCAAAGTGACACAGTGCCGAAAATTGCAAGGATGTCCTTCATGGGTTCAGATGCCGAAATCTAACACGACTTATTTATGTATATCGATTGGGTGTCATTCGTTTGTCAAATTTTTGTTGTATGGGGAGTAAATATATCGCTCTAAACCTCCTTGTACTAGTGATTAACAAAAGACTACACATGTATTATAAGAATGGTTGAATGTATGTACGCGCGCGCTTGTGTGTGTAATTCACAACTCCGTCCAAACCACTTTCAAACTTTGTGCACAAATCCGTACTACAGGCAACAATCGCTGCCGATGTAAGAGCCACCAACCTATCACTATTCGTGAGATATGACGTCGTAAACAATGACATAGGCGAAAAATTGCCACATTATGTATGGCGTTTAAATTTATTGGTTCTTTGCTACTAACTCTATTCGCAACATATTTCGCAGACAGTATCCACATGTGCTGCTGTATGTACCGGGTGATCAAAAAGTCAGTATAAATTTGAAAACTGAATAAATCACGGAATAATGTAGATAGAGAGATACAAATTGACACACATGCTTGGAATGACATGGGGTTTTATTAGAACCAAAAAAATACAAAAGTTCAAAAAATGTCTGACAGATCGTGCTTCATCTGATCAGAATAGCAATAATTAGCATAACAAAGTAAGACAAAGCAAAGATGATGTTCTTTACAGGAAATGCTCAATATGTCCACCATCATTCCTCAACAGTAGCTGTAGTCGAGGAATAATGTTGTGAACAGCACTGTAAAGCATGTCCGGAGATGTCGGTCGATCACGATACACTTGCGACTTCAGGTAACCCCAAAGCCTATAATCGCACGGACTGAGGTCTGGGGACCTGGGAGGCCATGCATGACGACAGTGGTGGCTGAGCACACGATCATCACCAAACGACGCGCGCAAGAGATCTTTCACGCGTCTAGCAATATGGGGTGGAGCGCCATCCTGCATAAACATCGTACGTTCTAGCAGGTGTTTATCAGCCAGGCTGGGGATGATGCGATTCTGTAACATATCGGCGTACCTCTCACCCGTCACGTAGTAGTTACAAAACCAGAATCACGCATTTCCTCGAAGAAAAAAGGCCCGATAACGTTAGATGTGGTAAATACAACCTATACCGTGACTTTCTTGTCGTGCAATGGAGTTTCCACGACAGTTCTAGGATTTCGGGTAGCCAAAATTCTGCAGTTGTGGGCGTTGACAGACCGTCGGAGCGAGAAATGAGCTTCGTCGGTCCACAACACGTTACTCAACCAATCGTCATCTTCCGCCATCTTTTGAAACGCCCACACCGCAATGCCCTCCGCTTCACTAAATCGCCAGGTAACAGTTCATGATGCCGATGGATTTTGTACGGATAGCATCGGAGGGTACGCTCAAATGCCAACCAAACAGTAGTGTATGGAATGCCGGTGCGACGTGCGACTGCACGAGCGCTGACTTCCCCGTGCATAGACGAACCCGCTACAGTGTCCATTTATTCCTGAACTGTTCAAAATGGTTCAAATGGCTCTGAGCACTATGGGACTTAACATCTATGGTCATCAGTCACCTAGAACTTAGAACTGCTTAAACCTAACTAACCTAAGGAGATCACACACATCCATGCCCGAGGCAGGATTCGAACCTGCGACCGTAGCGGTCGCGCGGTTCCAGACTGTAGCGCCTAGAACCGCTCGGCCACCCCGACCGGCTTCCTGAACTGTCTCAGCAGCATTACGCCCTGTGCTCGGTCGGCCACTACGGGGACTATCGTCTAAACAACCCGTGGCTTTGAACCTCGAAATCATTCTCGCCACAGCTGCATTCGTCAACGGACCTTTACCCGTTCGAATCCCCTTCCTATGGCGATAGGATCGTAACGCTGAACTAGCACATTCCCCATTCTGATAATGCAGCTTCACTAAAAGCGCCTTTTCAGGTAACGTCAATATGCTGCGACTGCTGGCGCATCTGATTCTCTCTCTCATTATAGCTCCTTTTAAACACGATTGTCATGCGCAGTCACTGACGTTTTGCTCTCCAGCCCTATCTGTCACACATTCTGTGAACTTCTTTTTGTTCTAATAAAACCCCATGTCATTCCAAGCATGTGTGTCAATTTTTACCTCTCTGTCTACATTATTCCATGGTTTATTAAGTTTTCAAATGTATACTGACTTTTGGATCACCCGGTACACACAAATTCATCACTACACAAATTCATCACTGTGCGACACATAGTTCAAGAGAAATGACGTCGTTATTAGCATACTAATTATTTACTACTAATAAAAGACACTCCTACAGTCGAGACACCTTATGCAAATATCAGCCACCTGGAAGTGCTTTTGACAGCTTTCAACTACGAAGTACAAGCGGCTGTGGGCGAAAACAATAGAGCTATGAAGAGGCGTTGCTATAGGGACGCTTACAAAACCGCGCTGTAAACATGCGAAGCTGCTGCGCCCAGCTGCCTGGACATTTGAGTAGAAATTCTGTTTATAATCAAGTTTTGAGCTAAATAAAAATTACGGAGAATTTGTATTTTCATTTCATGTTTCTTAATTTGGATACTGTAGTTACTCATTTGTACATTATGCATACATCTTTGTACGAATGTTTCATAATTTAGAGGTTGTAACACTACCGCCCTAATCTGACGTAGGTTAGCTCTACAAAGCCTGTACTGTAATAAGTTCACGGGCTTCACCTTATAAACAAGGATTTCTAGTACATTAGTTGACCGCGTGTACCTAATAGAAGCAAAATCGGACTTATCTTCAGTCAATAACTACAGTGACGCATCAAGCAAATGTACAGTATAATCATTCTTTCGCATGGACAAGAAGTACACACAGTAGATGCTACCTATAACTAACAATTCGGTCGCCAGCCTACTTAGGCAATTAGTGAGTTTTTTCCTTGTACAAGTGGGTGCATGTACAAGCATAGTAACACGTAGTAACGATACGGTATATGGCAAAGTTTGGAATCCGAAAAATCCACTGAACTAAAGTTTGCTCTTTTTGTACTAATTTGGACGAACTACATTTACACAACACCACACAGTAATGATTACTACTAACTACATTTTTGTATGTTGAGCAGACTGACATCGGGCATAGATTACCCTATAATTAGCAGTTTTGAAAGCACATATACAATGTTACTATTAAAGATGGAAAAACACTAATACACTTAGGTATAATATAGAATTTAGCTTTACTGGTCAAATCTGAGCAGTACACATCAAGGTTTGAACGGATGGATAAGAGAAAGAGGGGGGGGGCCCTGAAACTGTTATAGTGGTTATACTGAAACTGTTAAGTACTGAAGGCAAATTAACACACAAATTTTATCAATCTCTGGATAACTACTCTTTTGTCTTACTTCTGAATAATTTAACTGTCATTATTTCTGTCTCAAATTAATTAAATAACATCGCTAACTCAATTAAAAAAAATAACTCTTTTGTTCTTTACCAACATTTGCAACAACACACAGAACTTTATATACCTTTATGGTATAGATTAATCTGCTGATAATTCTCATTAACTTTAACATTAAACTTTCAGTTTAGGATACTCGGATTGCACAATACGAGGTAAGGATCCTGTCTAGGTCAGTGATCAGGATAATTCATGGCTAAAGCAATTTTGGTAAAAGTCACATTATTATTGAACCATTAGAAACAGTTTCGACACTGGTCCACACAGATACACTTCTAAAGATGAAATAAATGTTTGACCTGTGCAAGTCGGTGCGGCGGATGGCGGGCAGCGAGATAGCGAGCAGCACGGCACACATACAAGCACGGCTAAAGCTCACACAACATCGGCACTTTCCATCTTCTTAGCGTCGTAATTTTTCCAATTTTGTGCCTCAGAATATAGCCATGCCAAGTAGTCGTCGGAATCGGTTCATCCGAGGCTCAATGGAATCCACTTTTCCTGGGTAGCCTCCTCGGTACAGTACGTGTACTTCCGACTGTTGCTCGCCTCCGACTGTGATACTGAGCCCGTTGTGCCGAACCGCGCCCAGTGTGCGTTTTCCCGCCTCGCCTGCCTCCACCTTTTCCCGCTCCCCTACAGGTAGGGTATTCACCACAGGTTTTCTACTACACATATCCTAACGCATTACCTACGTATGGACCAAGTGTATAAATTACAATTTTCACATCTTACAATAGTTTTAACACTAAATACACTTCCCTTTGATTACCACATTATTTGAAATCTAACAGAAATAATAATATTCGTTTCAAAAGTTACACACAGTTTCTTTAACATGACACGAAAAGAATCGAAAAAGAAATTCAACACATTGCTATTATTAATTTATCTAAATTCATAAAGAAATAAATTTATTATACGTATAATTGTCGTTACAAGGTGTTTCACGAATACATGGAAATGAAATGTTTTCCATATTACATTACAAACTAAGCTCGTTTCTTCTCGTTTTTAAAAGATAATTGACAAAATGAGTAACCGGGCAATGGCCAGTTTTATTAGCTAGTATCTTCATGTATGTCAACAAGGTGCCACTCTACTCAACCGCAAACGCAGACGCATGCAAATGCACGCGTATACGCAAAACATAATGGATAGTACGTACTATACGCATACCTTCCTCTGTGTTTTGTGTCTTGTCTGCACGTTGCTGTACTGTTCAAGTTACGCGTACACTTAAAGGTGCTCGTCAACTTGTGCTGCATGTATTGTGATGAATGGCGGCAGAGAAGCGAAACACAAACGAGGCTCTGACTGAAACCTTATCTACATAACAGAAGAATTACACTTTGAGATATTATGCAAATTTTAGATGAATGTCACAGCAAGATTTTGATTTTCTGCTTTAGAAATAGAAAAAGAGTGTATCTACGCAAGACTGTTAGGCCTACTGCAATCTCTTCGAGATGAGGCAGTGGACGTAAATAGTCCGTACCGATCAGAAGTCAACCAGCTTGCAGCAGTTCCGTCGATCCCAGGAAACTGCCAAATGCCGGCCGCGGTGGTCTCGCGGTTCTAGGCCCGCAGTCCGGAACCGTGCGACTGCTACGGTCGCAGGTTCGAATCCTGCCTCGGGCATGGATGTGTGTGATGTCCTTAGCTTAGTTAGGTTTAAGTAGTTCTAAGTTCTAGGGGACTTATGACCACAGCAGTTGAGTCCCATAGTGCTCAGAGCCATTTGAACCATTTGAAACTGCCAAATTAAATTACGCGCACAATACCAATTTGAAGTATTTATTTTGCGTTTCAAACTAAAACTGCTCAGTATTTATTTTTGAAGCTGCGAAAGAAGTACGTAGCGATTATGTGAAGGTAATTTGGCTTCCATTACATAATGTGTATTTGATTTTATAAAAAAATTGTTTAGAAGGCTTCACTCAAATGCACTGGAACACGAACATAATCGAAATCGATAAATTCAGGATGTCATTGACCTCAGAATCCACTACAACGCAAGTTGTTTCTAGGGTTCCGTCCCTTAATAGATAGAAACGGGAACCTTATAGGCCGGCCGTTGTGGCCGAGCGGTTCTAGGCGCTTCAGTCTGGAACCGCGCGACCGCTACGCTCGCAAGTTCGAATCCCGCCTAGGGCATGGAAGTGTGTGATGTCCTTAGGTTAGTTAGGTTAAAGTAGTTCTAATTTATAGGGGACTGATGACCTCAGATGTTGAGTCCGATAGTACACAGAGCCATTTGAACCATTTTTTGAACCTTATAGCACCGCTTTGTTGTCTATCTCTCGGTCTGTCCGACTGATAAAAATCCTTTTTCCCAGGAACGTGTAATCGTATCAAATAGAAATTTATATCACATTCTTAGGTCTATTATGGTCCCTTCGCGGGTCTAAAAAGAAACTGAAGCTTCTAAGTCACTGCAATCAAACTTATGGCTGTTCATACAAATTTCGGGCTTGCAGCCGGTCGTTGTTCAATACCTCGCAAGATACACTCCTGGAAATGGAAAAAAGAACACATTGACACCGGTGTGTCAGACCCACCATACTTGCTCCGGACACTGCGAGAGGGCTGTACAAGCAATGATCACACGCACGGCACAGCGGACACACCAGGAACCGCGGTGTTGGCCGTCCAATGGCGTTAGCTGCGCAGCATTTGTGCACCGCCGCCGTCAGTGTGAGCCAGTTTGCCGTGGCATACGGAACTCCATCGCAGTCTTTAACACTGGTAGCATGCCGCGACAGCGTGGACGTGAACCGTATGTGCAGTTGACTGACTTTGAGCGAGGGCGTATAGTGGGCATGCGGGAGGCCGGGTGGACGTACCGCCGAATTGTTCAACACGTGGGGCGTGAGGTCTCCACAGTACATCGATGTTGTCGCCAGTGGTCGGCGGAAGGTGCACGTGCCCGTCGACCTGGGACCGGACCGCAGCGACGCACGGATGCACGCCAAGACCGTAGGATCCTACGCAGTGCCGAAGGGGACCGCACCGCCACTTAACAGCAAATTAGGGACACTGTTGCTCCTGGGGTATCGGCGAGGACCACTCGCAACCGTCTCCATGAAGCTGGGCTACGGTCCTGCACACCGTTAGGCCGTCTTCCACTCACGCCCCAACATCGTGCAGCCCGCCTCCAGTGGTGTCGCGACAGGCGTGAATGGAGGGACGAATGGAGACGTGTCGTCTTCAGCGATGAGAGTCGCTTCTGCCTTGGTGCCAATGATGGTCGTATGCGTGTTTGGCGCCGTGCAGGTGAGCACCACAATCAGGAGTGCATACGACCGAGGCACACAGGGCCAACACCTGGCATCATGGTGTGGGGAGCGATCTCCTACACTGGCCGTACACCACTGGTGATCGTCGAGGGGATACTGAATAGTGAATGGTACATCCAAACCGTCATCGAACCCATCGTTCTACCATTCCTAGACCGGCAAGGGAACTTGCTGTTCCAACAGGACAATGCACGTCCGCGTGTATCCCGTGCCACCCAACGTGCTCTAGAAGGTGTAAGTCAACTACCCTGGCCAGCAAGATCTCCGGATCTGTCCCCCATTGAGCATGTTTGGGACTGGATGAAGCGTCGTCTCATGCGGTCTGCACGTCCAGCACGAACGCTGGTCCAACTGAGGCGCCAGGTAGAAATGGCATGGCAAGCCGTTCCACAGGACTACATCCAGCATCTCTACGATCGTCTCCATGGGAGAATAGCAGCTTGCATTGCTGCGAAAGGTGGATATACACTGTACTAGTGCCGACATTGTGCATGCTCTGTTGCCTGTGTCTATGTGCCTGTGGTTCTGTCAGTGTGATCATGTGATGTATCTGACCCCAGGAATGTGTCAATAAAGTTTCCCCTTCCTGGGACAATGAATTCACGGTGTTGTTATTTCAATTTCCAGGAGTGTATTTCAACTGGGCACCTGCCAGTCATTTCCAGGTGAGCCGTCGCAGATTGGCGAAAACTTTTTTTTTCCTTATTGTTATTTCGACACCTTTACAATAAAGGTAGGCCAGCAGCGGCCTATCTATGCCGCTCTTCGGCCGTAGAGAACACATACAGGAAAAAAAGACAGAAAAACAAACAAACATGGTGGATAAAAACGGGAGGCAGACATAGTAAAATAAATGAAGCCGTTCATGGGCGCACAGTTTATATAAAAACGTCCATCACTCCACAACGGAGAAGACACAGTTTTCACACGTGGGAGGGTAGGTGGGAGAGGGGAATGGGGTTGATGCCAGTGGGAGAGGAGAAGGGAGGGTGGGGGAGAGGGCAGGGGGGTGTTGAAGCCCAGAGAGGGGGAGGGGAGGGAGGGAGGAAGAGAGGAGGGAGAGAAGGGAGAGAGGGTGCCCAGGAGGAAAAGCACAGGGGGAAGAAGGGGAGGAGCAAAGTTGGTAGAGGGGTAGATGTAGGGGATGACGGCGTCACTAGGGAGGGGGAGTTGGCAGAAGCCACTGTAAGATGTCGTGATCTCCTGACCTTCATTGCTTACATATTCTGCCATCACAGTCAAATTCCGCACATCAAGACGCTTCATTCGAACCCAAACTCGATAAGATAAAGTCAATGTTGTATGAATTCATGTAAACGATATGCATGTAACAAGTAAATCGCAAGTGCGAAGCGTGCACCGAAGTTGAAGTACTCGAGGCTGGCAAACACACACACATTCAAGACACGACGGTCACAAAAGCTTTTAGTCTGGGAGAGGCAAACCGCATGCCAGGAGGCCGGTCGCTTCAAAGGATGAGTGAACCTATCTACGTCAGCTGGCGGCCGTCCGTAGAGCAGACAGTGTTTGCCCGAGTGAAAGGTAGAATGACCCCATGTTTAGCTTAAAAGCTAATTCCGCTACTTTGTGTGGGAGCAACCAGCCTACACATTCTTTACAAACATAGCACGCAGTTTCAGAGGTTTTCACAGGGAGACAGCAAACGCCAAACGCCGATGCTACAGATTTCCGGATCGGTCACGTCATTCGGCCCTTTTAGAAGAGCAATGCTGATTGGTAGACGATATTCCTGACGACTTGAGCTGAAGGAGTAATGGAAGAGACCGAAAGATATACCCCATCACGTCTGGCGTGCAGAGGGGCCGTTCCATTGTCACTCTTGGAGCGAGAACACATAAGGAGAGCGTGTGCGGTCGTACGTGTACCCAATGAGCGAGGAACAAGTCTATCCTCAGTACTTCACTGGGAGAGCACCTCTGTCGAGAGCAAATCAGAGTGCGACTCTATATTGAGTCCTTGCGATTAAGCGTTGTTCACTGTGTTGGCTGCCACACTTATTGTGCGGTGTTAAGCGCCTGCGTGCGAATTTTTTAGTGGTATCACAGTGGACTGGTTATCTGACCAGTGTACCATGCCAACAGTTAGACTAGGGGTGAATAGGAGTCCTTGACTTCATCAAGGCATAGGGAGAGTTTGATTGGCGAAGGTCAATCCAGATAGAACGAGAGTTATCTTATTTGTCAGCAGCGAGCGGCGCAGACAGCAGACATCGCAGCTTACGGTATTGTGTGCTACAGCTCTTGCGAGTCCAATATTTGCTCCACAACAGTACACTTCACTGCATTTCACACACAACAGCCTCAACCGTACTTAGCAACATTCTAACGGATAATTATCCAAGTTGAGTAGGTGCGGCTACAAGCCATTCTGCCAAGTCAATAAGAATCTTAAACTTTGTATAGAAATTTCGTTAGCGAATCCTATCCTTAAGAGGTAACTTCACATTCTGAAAAGAACCCGGAAATAACTTCTTCAGTTCATAACTAAAAGTGCCATTGTGATTTTTCAGAACTTTTGCAAAAAAAAGAAAATAATAATTATCATTAGTTTCATGTTTTTCTTACACTAACTAACACTTTTCCAGTACCCAAGTATCCCACCAGTTACGTAAGAAATTTTGTGAATTTTTGTATTATTTCCTCACAGCAGACGATTCCAGAAGATATTTATTGCTGAAAGTTTTTCAGGCAATTATCTTTACAACGTGAGGAGCATCTGTCTGACTTACGAAGTGGTGATTGCATCTTGCAGTAGCCACAGGGTAAAGGATACATCTCAGATTAATCCGTTGCGCAGAATGACAGAATAGCACCCACACGTTCACACTACCTTGGGCAAGGGCATGGAGTGTGGAAAGATGGAGAGTGGGTGGGATGTGGGAAGGGATGGGAGAGACAAGTGGGTGAGGGGGATCAAGTTTGCGGGAGGTGTAAAGGATCTGTGTCCGTCCGAGAAAAAGGAGGAGGCGTAGAAATGGAATTAAGTTGTAGAGGGTCCGCGTGAAGGAGGGGAAGGTGGATGCAATAGGCGAGGTGGAGCGCTGGCGTTCCTGGATTTGAAGGGATTTGTAGAAGGGAGGAGGGGCGGTGATGCAGACAGGATGGGCATAACAGAGGATAGGTCAGATTAGGGATTTCTACGTAGGTGTGGAGGATGGTGGAGGGGTCCAGACCCCATGTGCAGCCAGAAAGGAGCTTGAGGAGGCAGAAATGGGAGATTGGCTTGGCTTGGATCGTTCAGAGATGTGGGTCCAGGAGAGGTGACGGTCAAGGGTGACGCTAAGGTACTTGAGGGTGGTGGTGAGGTTGATAGGATGGCCGTAGATAGTGAGATAGAAATCGAGGAGATGGAAGGAAGGGGTGGTTTTGCCTACAGTGATTGCCTGGGTGTTGGAAGGATTGACCTTGAGCAGCCACTGGTTACACCAAGTGATGAACCAGTCAAGAATGGGTTATAGAAGGTGCTGGGAGCGTTTCAGGGTGGGTGCAAGGGCAAGGAAGGTGGAGTCATCGGCGTACTGGAGAAGGGGTAAAGGAGGTGAAGGCGACAGACAGCATGTCTCCCGTGTAAAGAAGGTAGAGAAGAGGGGAGATGATGGAACCTTGGAGCACACCGGCGGAGGGGTAGAAGGTGTAGGAATCCGTGTTATGGTTGGTGACATAAGAATGATGGTGGGAAAGAAAGGAGGCGATCAGACAGACGTAGGTAATAGGAAGGGCGAAGGTTTGGAGCTTGAAGAGGAGACCGGAATGCCATACATGGTTGTAGGCACGTTCAAGGTCGAGAGAGAGGAAGATGGTGGAGAGACGGGAGTTGAGTTGTTCAGAGAGGAGGTAAGTGAGGTGAAGGAGAAGGTTATCAGCAGGGAAAGATGGCCAAAAGCCACATTGGGTAGTGGGAAGGAGGTCGTGCTGGTGGAGATGCTGGTGGATGTGTCGGGTGAGGATGGATTCCAGGACCTTGCTGAAGACTGATGTAAGGCTGATGGGATGGTAGGAGGAGACAGCAGATGGCAATTTGTCAGGTTTGAGGAACATCAGGATCCGGGAGGTTTTCCACAGGTCGGGGTAGAAGCCAGTGGACAAGACCACAGTATATAGTCTGGCCAGGGTGGAGAGGAAGGAGGTGGGAGCTTCACTGAGGTGACGACAGGTAACACGGTCATGACCAGGAGTGGTGCTGCGTTTCGTGCGAAGTGTAGATATGATATCTTGAGTAGTGATCGGGGCATTGAGTTCGATGTCTGTAATGTTGTCCAAGTACTGGAAGCCAGGAGCGAGTGGAGGGGCAGAGGCGTGAGTTCTATCGTGGACATCAGGGAAGAGGGAGTAATCGAACTGGGCATCGTCAAGGAGGGTAAAGATACCGGAGAGATAAGAAGCAAAATGGTTGGCCTTACTAAGGTTATCAGGAAAGGGGTGGTCATCATGAAGGTGTGGGTTGTGGGGGGGGGGGGGCGTTCTATCCAGGCCGGCCGTTGTTGCCGTGCGGTTCTAGGCGTTTCAGTCTGGAACCGCGTGACCGCTACGGTCGCAGGTTCGAATCCTGCCTCGGGCATGGAAGTGTGTGATGTCCTTAGGTTAGTTAGGTTAAAGTAGTTCTAATTTATAGGGGACTGATGACCTCAGATGTTGAGTCCGATAGTACTCAGAGCCTTTTGAACCATTTTTTGAACCTTATAGCACCGCTTTGTTGTCTATCTCTCGGTCTGTCCGACTGATAAAAATCCTTTTTCCCAGGAACGTGTAATCGTATCAAATAGAAATTTATATCACATTCTTAGGTCTATTATGGTCCCTTCGCGGGTCTAAAAAGAAACTGAAGCTTCTAAGTCACTGCAATCAAAAGATATGGCTGTTCATACAAATTTCGGGCTTGCAGCCGGTCGTTGTTCAATACCTCGCAAGATATTTCAACTGGACGCCTGCCAGTCATTTCCAGGTGAGCCGTCGCAGATTGGCGAAAACTTTTTTTTTCCTTATTGTTATTTCGACACCTTTACAATAAAGGTAGGCCAGCAGCGGCCTATCTATGCCGCTCTTTGGCCGTAGAGAACACATACAGGAAAAAAAGACAGAAAAAGAAACAAACATGGTGGATAAAAACGGGAGGCAGACATAGTAAAATAAATGAAGCCGTTCATGGGCGCACAGTTTATATAAAAACGTCCATCACTCCACAACGGAGAAGACACAGTTTTCACACGTGGGAGGGTAGGTGGGAGAATGGAATGGGGTTGATGCCAGTGGGAGAGGAGAAGGGAGGTGTGGGGGAGAGGGCAGGGGGGTGTTGAAGCCCAGAGAGGGGGGAGGGGAGGGAGGGAGGAAGAGAGGAGGGAGAGAAGGGAGAGAGGGTTCCCAGGAGGAAAAGCACAGGGGGAAGAAGGGGAGGAGCAAAGTTGGTAGGAGGGGTAGATGTAGGGGATGATGGCGTCACCAGGGAGGGGGAGTTGGCAGAAGCCACTGTAAGATGTCGTGATCTCCTGACCTTCATTGCTTACATATTCTGCCATCACAGTCATATTCCGCACATCAAGACGCTTCATTCGAACCCAAACTCGATAAGATAAAGTCAATGTTGTATGAATTCATGTAAACGATATGCATATAACAAGTAAATCGCAAGTGCGAAGCGTGCACCGAAGTTGAAGTACTCGAGGCTGGCAAACACACACACATTCAAGACACGACGGTCACAAAAGCTTTTAGTCTGGGAGAGGCAAACCGCATGCCAGGAGGCCGGTCGCTTCAAAGGATGAGTGAACCTATCTACGTCAGCTGGCGACCGTCCGTAGAGCAGACAGTGTTTGCCCGAGTGAAAGGTAGAATGACCCCATGTTCAGCTTAAAAGCTAATTCCGCTACTTTGTGTGGGAGCAACCAGCCTACACATTCTTTACAAACATAGCACGCAGTTTCAGAGGTTTTCACAGGGAGACAGCAAACGCCAAACGCCGATGCTACAGATTTCCGGATCGGTCACGTCATTCGGCCCTTTTAGAAGAGCAATGCTGATTGGTAGACGATATTCCTGACGACTTGAGCTGAAGGAGTAATGGAAGAGACCGAAAGATATACCCCATCACGTCTGGCGTGCAGAGGGGCCGTTCCATTGTCACTCTTGGAGCGAGAACACATAAGGAGAGCGTGTGCGGTCGTACGTGTACCCAATGAGCGAGGAACAAGTCTATCCTCAGTACTTCACTGGGAGAGCACCTCTGTCGAGAGCAAATCAGAGTGCGACTCTATATTGAGTCCTTGCGATTAAGCGTTGTTCACTGTGTTGGCTGCCACACTTATTGTGCGGTGTTAAGCGCTTGCGTGCGAATTTTTTAGTGGTATCACAGTGGACTGGTTATCTGACCAGTGTACCATGCCAACAGTTAGACTAGGGGTGAATAGGAGTCCTTGACTTCATCAAGGCATAGGGAGAGATTGATTGGCGAAGGTCAATCCAGATAGAACGAGAGTTGTCTTATTTGTCAGCTGCGAGCGGCGCAGACAGCAGACATCGCAGCTTACGGTATTGTGTGCTACAGCTCTTGCGAGTCCAATATTTGCTCCACAACAGTACACTTCACTGCATTTCACACACAACAGCCTCAACCGTACTTAGCAACATTCTAGCGGATAATTATCCAAGTTGAGCAGGTGCGGCTACAAGCCATTCTGCCAAGTCAATAAGAATCTTAAACTTTGTATAGAAATTTCGTTAGCGAATCCTATCCTTAAGAGGTAACTTCACATTCTGAAAAGAACCCGGAAATAACTTCTTCAGTTCATAACTAAAAGTGCCATTGTGATTTTTCAGAATTTTTGCAAAAAAAAAATAATAATTATCGTTAGTTTCATGTTTTTCTTACACTAACTAGCACTTTTCCAGTACCCAAGTATCCCACCAGTTACGTAAGAAATTTTGTGAATTTTTGTATTATTTCCTCACAGCGGACGACTCCAGAAGATATTTATTGCTGAAAGTTTTTCAGGGAATTATCTTTACAACGTGAGGAGCGTCTGTCTGACTTTTGAAGTGGAGATTGCATCTTGCAGTAGCCACAGGGTAAAGGATACATCTCAGATTAATCCGTTGCGCAGAATGACAGAATAGCACCCACACGTTCACACTACCTTGGGCAAGGGCATGGAGTGTGGAAAGATGGAGAGTGGGTGGGATGTGGGAAGGGATGGGAGAGACAAGTGGGTGAGGGGGATCAAGTTTGCGGGAGGTGTAAAGGATCTGTGTCCGTTCGAGAAAAAGGAGGAGGCGTAGAAATGGAATTAAGTTGTAGAGGATCCGCGTGAAGGAGGGGAAGGCGGATGCAATAGGCGAGGTGGAGCGCATGGCGTTCCTGGATTTGAAGGGATTTGTAGAAGGGAGGAGGGGCGGTGATGCAGACAGGATGGGCATAACAGAGGATAGGTCAGATGAGGGATTTCTACGTAGGTGTGGAGGATGGTGGAGGGGTCCAGACCCCATGTGCAGCCAGAAAGGAGCTTGAGGAGGCAGAAATGGGAGATTGGCTTGGCTTGGATCGTTCAGAGATGTGGGTCCAGGAGAGGTGACGGTCAAGGGTGACGCTAAGGTACTTGAGGGTGGTGGTGAGGTTGATAGGATGGCCGTAGATAGTGAGATAGAAATCGAGGAGATGGAAGGAAGGGGTGGTTTTGCCTACAGTGATTGCCTGGGTGTTGGAAGGATTGACCTTGAGCAGCCACTGGCTACACCAAGTGATGAACCAGTCAAGAATGGATTATAGAAGGTGCTGGGAGCGTTTCAGGGTGGGTACAAGGGCAAGGAAGGCGGTGTCATCGGCGTACTGGAGAAGGTGTAAAGGAGGTGAAGGCGACAGACAGCATGTCTCCCGTGTAAAGAAGGTAGAGAAGAGGGGAGATGATGGAACCTTGGAGCACACCGGCGGAGGGGTAGAAGGTGTAGGAATCCGTGTTATGGTTGGTGACATAAGAATGATGGTGGGAAAGAAAGGAGGCGATCAGACAGACGTAGGTAATAGGAAGGGCGAAGGTTTGGAGCTTGAAGAGGAGACCGGAATGCCATACATGGTTGTAGGCACGTTCAAGGTCGAGAGAGAGGAAGATGGTGGAGAGACGGGAGTTGAGTTGTTCAGAGAGGAGGTAAGTGAGGTGAAGGAGAAGGTTATCAGCAGGGAAAGATGGCCGAAAGCCACATTGGGTAGTGGGAAGGAGGTCGTGCTGGTGGAGATGCTGGTGGATGTGTCGGGTGAGGATGGATTCCAGGACCTTGCTGAAGACTGAGGTAAGGCTGATGGGATGGTAGGAGGAGACAGCAGATGGCAATTTGTCAGGTTTGAGGAACATCAGGATCCGGGAGGTTTTCCACAGGTCGGGGTAGAAGCCAGTGGACAAGACCACAGTATATAGTCTGGCCAGGGTGGAGAGGAAGGAGGCGGGAGCTTCACTGAGGTACGACAGGTAACACGGTCATGACCAGGAGTGGTGCTGCGTTTCGTGCGAAGTGTAGATATGATATCTTGAGTAGTGATCGGGGCATTGAGTTCGATGTCTGTAATGTTGTCCAAGTACTGGAAGCCAGGAGCGAGTGGAGGGGCAGAGGCGTGAGTTCTATCGTGGACATCAGGGAAGAGGGAGTAATCGAACTGGGCATCGTCAAGGAGGGTAAAGATACCGGAGAGATAAGAAGCAAAATGGTTGGCCTTACTAAGGTTATCAGGAAAGGGGTGGTCATCATGAAGGTGAGGGTTGTGGGGGGGGGGGGGGTTTCTATCCGGGCCGGCCGTTGTTGCCGTGCGGTTCTAGGCGTTTCAGTCTGGAACCGCGTGACCGCTACGGTCCCATGTTCGAATCCTGCCTCGGGCATGGATGTGTGTGATGTCCTTAGGTTAGTTCGGTGTAAGTAGTTCTAAGTTCTAGGGGACTGATGACCAGAGATGTTAAGTCCCATAGTGCCCAGAGCCATTTGAACCATTTTTGTTTCGATCCGGTAAGGTGGCGTAAGGCTTACGAGTAGTTAGACGAGTTGACAGGTAGGGTAGCATTAAGACGGGTGCTTGTCTGTCGCCAGTTCTGGCGTTTCTTGGCTGCAAGCAAGTTTCGGACGTCACGTTGGAGTAGCCGGTGGCGTAGTGCGTCCCGGTCACGTGTGTGAAGGTATCAGTATCAAGTTGAAGTTTATATCACATACTAAAGTGTATTGTCCCTTGGCGGTGTAATAAACGTTAGCTTCTAAGTCAAGGCAGTCAAAAGGTACGGCCATTTATATGACAGATTTTGATATCGTAATCTCACTCATCAATAGCTTTAGGGTATTTCTCGTTCATCTACTGTAATGAAATTCGACAAGAAGTAAGGTTCCACAGAACAAGTAAAGGAAAAAGAATCCGAGAATTGTGAATTTGTAATTATATCACACGAAAAAATAATTATTTTGCCATTTGTTACCCGACGTCAAACTTGAAATTGAAACAGTCAGTAGTTCCGCATTCAGGCTGACTAGGTCGCAATGGTGTAAGTCAAACATCAGGCAAAGAATGACTTTGTTGTTCAAGTGAAGCATTTCGTAATTTATCCGTCATCAGACACCCAGGAGTGATTACTGCACGTATGTATGGCATTTCAAGTCGTATGTGAAACAAACATTCGTAAACCAGTTTCACATACAACAAGAAACAACTTGAAATGCCGTTTCTACGTGCAGCAATTGCTCCTGGATATGTGATGATGGATGAAGTCCGAAAAGCAACATATCAGCATTAAAGTCATTCCTCGACTGATGTTCGCCTTTTACCATTGCTACCCAGACAGCCGGGTGGAGAATTACTGGTTACTATAATACTGGTCTCCTACCTCCTGCATGACTTTGTCATATTTATGTTATTGAAATCAAGAGCCGCGCGGAGTGGCCGCGTGGTTTGAGGCGCCATGTGATGGACTGCGGGGCCCCTCCCGCCGGAGGTTCCAGTCCTCCCACAAGCACGGATGTGTGTTGTTCTTAGTATAAGATAGTTTAAGTAATGTGTAAGTCTAGGGACCGATGACCTCAGCAGTTTGGTCCCTTAGGAATTCACACACATTTGAACAATTTGAAATCAAGACCTTCTCGAAAATCTTTGAATCCCTGGGACCGATATCTTCCCAGATCCAAAGACAATAACAGGTAAAAATGATCAAGATTCTCGATCCTTGGAATTGATGAACTGCTTATTTACATAATAAATTTTGTACAGAACCCTCAGTATGGAAGTAATACTCGCATCTGCTCATTTTTTTTATTTATTTACGTTATCGATTCCCTATATTTCAGTTTTTAGTAGTTTGATGAAGAACTCTAAATGTTCCACCTTTTCAGCTGTACGGATGTCAGACTACATTTTTATGCTAGTAATTCCTAAAAACACAAAAAGTTCATTCTCGAGTACGCAATTGTAGTTTCCTACTCTGATGCTTATTGTATTTTTTACTATGTGTAGGAAAAGGGAGAGAAGGAAACATAGTAGGTGAATATGGATTGGGGGACAGAAATGAAAGAGGAAGCCGCCTGGTCGAATTTTGCACAGAGCACAACATAATCATAACTAACACTTGGTTTAAGAATCATGAAAGAAGGTTATATACATGGAAGAACCCTGGAGATACTAAAAGGTATCAGATAGATTATATAATGGTAAGACAGAGATTTAGGAACCAGGTTTTAAATTGTAAGACATTTCCAGGGGCAGATGTGGACTCTGACCACAATCTATTGGTTATGACCTGTAGATTAAAACTGAAGAAACTGCAAAAAGGTGGGAATTTAAGGAGATGGGACCTGGATAAACTAAAAGAACCAGAGGTTGTACAGAGATTCAGGGAGAGCATAAGGGAGCAATTGACAGGAATGGGGGAAATAAATACAGTAGAAGAAGAATGGGTAGCTTTGAGGGATGAAGTAGTGAAGGCAGCAGAGGATCAAGTAGGTAAAAAGACGAGGGCTAGTAGAAATCCTTGGGTAACAGAAGAAATATTGAATTTAATTGATGAGAGGAGAAAATATAAAAATGCAGTAAGTGAAACAGGCAAAAAGGAATACAAACGTCTCAAAAATGAGATCGACAGGAAGTGCAAAATGGCTAAGCAGGGATGGCTAGAGGACAAATGTAAGGATGTAGAGGCCTATCTCACTAGGGGTAAGATAGATACCGCCTACAGGAAAATTAAAGAGACCTTTGGAGATAAGAGAACGACTTGTATGAATATCAAGAGCTCAGATGGAAACCCAGTTCTAAGCAAAGAAGGGAAAGCAGAAAGGTGGAAGGAGTATATAGAGGGTCTATACAAGGGCGATGTACTTGAGGACAATATTATGGAAATGGAAGAGGATGTAGATGAAGATGAAATGGGAGATATCATACTGCGTGAAGAGTTTGACAGAGCACTGAAAGACCTGAATCGAAACAAGGCCCCGGGAGTAGACAATATTCCATTGGAACTACTGACGGCCGTGGGAGAGCCAGTCCTGACAAAACTCTACCATCTGGTGAGCAAGATGTATAAGACAGGCGAAATAACCTCAGACTTCAAGAAGAATATAATAATTCCAATCCCGAAGAAAGCAGGTGTTGACAGATGTGAAAATTACCGAACTATCAGCTTAATACGTCACAGCTGCAAAATACTAACACGAATTCTTTACAGACGAATGGAAAAACTAGTAGAAGCCAACCTCGGGGAAGATCAGTTTGGATTCCGTAGAAACACTGGAACACCTGAGGCAATACTGACCTTACGACTTATCTTAGAAGAAAGATTAAGGAAAGGCAAACCTACGTTTCTAGCATTTGTAGACTTAGAGAAAGCTTTTGACAATGTTGACTGGAATACTCTCTTTCAAATTCTAAAGGTGGCAGGGGTAAAATACAGGGAGCGAAAGGCTATTTACAATTTGTACAGAAACCAGATGGCAGTTATAAGAGTCGAGGGACATGAAAGGGAACCAGTGGTTGGGAAGGGAGTAAGACAGGGTTGTAGCCTCTCCCCGATGTTGTTCAATCTGTATATTGAGCAAGCAGTAAAGGAAACAAAAGAAAAATTCGGAGTAGGTATTAAAATTCATGGAGAACAAATAAAAACTTTGAGGTTCGCCGATGACATTGTAATTCTGTCAGAGACAGCAAAGGACTTGGAAGAGCAGTTGAATGGAATGGACAGTGTCTTGAAAGGAGGATATAAGATGAACATCAACAAAAGCAAAACAAGGATAATGGAATGTAGTAGAATTAAATCGGGTGATGTTGAGGGTATTAGATTAGGAAATGAGACACTTAAAGTAGTAAAGGAGTTTTGCTATTTGGGGAGCAAAATAACTGATGATGGTCGAAGTAGAGAGGATATAAAATGTAGGCTGGTAATGGCAAGGAAAGCGTTTCTGAAGAAGAGGAATTTGTTAACATCCAGTATTGATTTAAGTGTCAGGAAGTCATTTCTGAAAGTATTCGTATGGAGTGTAGCCATGTATGGAAGTGAAACATGGACGATAAATAGTTTGGACAAGAAGAGAATAGAAGCTTTCGAAATGTGGTGCTACAGAAGAATGCTGAAGATTAGATGGGTAGATCACATAACTAATGAGGAAGTGTTGAATAGGATTGGGGAGAAGAGAAGTTTGTGGCACAACTTGACCAGAAGATGGGATCGGTTGGTAGGACATGTTCTGAGGCATCAAGGGATCACCAATTTAGTATTGGAGGGCAGCGTGGAGGGTAAAAATCGTAGAGGGAGACCAAGAGATGAATACACTAAGCAGATTCAGAAGGATGTAGGTTGCAGTAGGTACTGGGAGATGAAAAAGCTTGCACAGGATAGAGTAGCATGGAGAGCTGCATCAAACCAGTCTCAGGACTGAAGACCACAACAACAACAACTATGTCATAACCGGATACTTGTTTTTGTTCCAATCAACTCGACCCCGTAGTTAGTGCTTAGGATGTCTTACCTGCAATTCAAATCAAATAATCATCGCGAGAGGAATTCCCATAGACATTTCATGTCTGCAACCACGTTCACAGATGAGATAAAACATTATGACCACCTGCTTAGTAGTGTACTGGTCCGCCTTTGGAACACAATACATTCTGCGTGGCACGGGTCAGACAAGTGTTGGTTTGAGGGGCAGTCAAACGAAAACAGGACGATTCCGTCCGACATCGTTCCTGGGCGCTTTGACTTTATGGCTCGTCGCAGTTTCTGCAAAGTGCGTTCATAGCGCTCCGCACTGATTACTGTTCCACGCTCGAGCAACTCGACGAGCAGAGGAAGTATTCTGTTGCACGCTGCCAATCGGACTCTTCGACAGTTTGGTTGGAAAACACTGAAACGTAATCAGACAGCCCGGATCTTTCTTTCATCGTGTGATTTTTCACATCTCTGGCGACATGAAGAAAAAAAAACCATGCCTGGACGTCAGTTGCAGTCGAACGAGGCTGGGCAAGAGTGGGTACAGTTGTGGATCCGTCAACGGCTGACCGCGTTCTACGGTACAGGAATTGATTGCCTCTCCCAGCGGGATAAATGTCTAAACGCGCGTGTTGATTAGTTATGAATGGAACCATTGGATGTAAGCAGTCGCCGAACATAGGCAGAAACAAATATTCAAATCTGGAGATATCAAAGAAAATGATGGTCAGCTGCGGAACGTAGTAAAATTTACAACAAGTAGTATTTTGAACGAGTGTTGACGTTTTTCCGGCATCTAGGATGATAACATGAACACAAATTTTGAGTGCTCCTCTCTCTCATTTTCCACATTGCTAAATGAGAAATAATTAACAAGTTTTCAAGAGCGTCACTTGGAAACGGCTGCTCGATGGTAGTCGTAAAACATACCCATAACCACTAAATAAAGACATATTCTGTTGGTAATTTACGCCTCTTAAGAGTTAAAATCGTATCGCTGGCAGAGCTCGACGGTAGATTTCAGTGGCGGCAGCGACGAAGCTCAGGCAGCTGCGGCACCAATATCGCCAGATTAAAAGCGATGCCGCTGCGCGTCCGTCCCAAACTTTTAATCCGCCGATATGGATTGGAATTGAAGTATCAGCTCACTTGTATGCTGGCTCACGACAAATTTACTCTTTCGCCTCCAGTTCTTCTGTTGAAGCTTTATTAAAGAGAGTACTATGTCAGTTTTTGCGCAGCGCTTCGAATGTGACAAATGAAACCCATGATTGGTTTTTACGCAGAAAATACATTCTACAACTGTTTGTACACGTCGCTGTGTCTGTAATTCTCTCAGACAACGAATTCGCGTTGGGGAGGAACGTAATACAAATTCTGATTCGGCGTTCTCGTGATTTCTTTGAAGCTCGAAAAGTTTTTGTTGGATGGTTTCTTTCACCTCCCTCCCCGTCTGAACTGGTTTCCGTCTCTGCCAACCTAATTTTAAACAGTAGGCGCCCTCCTCGTCATAACTATCTTTCTTACTCCTATCCTCCCGTCTTCCTTCTCGCTCCCTTTCTCCTCTCGCCCTCAAGCGTGGGTTCCAGTAAGTCTCTAGACTAATTTTATTCCCGCTGTGTAAGCGACGTGAACGCAGGAACTAACAACTGTAAACGACAGATGTACCTTCGACAATATCTTGTTCATCATAAGAACACACTTGATGTAAACAAACACAAACGAGATGATTGGTCAGCAGCCGTTGTACACGTCCCACGGTGTTGTTACGCTCATGGAAGTAGGTCCTATTTATGTGTTAGATATCTTGTTGCTATGTTACCGCAAATGAACCTTTAAGATATTCCGATGTGTTAACAGCCGTCAACGTTTCCCTTCATCGTGCTTCAGCTATGTAGTTTTTATTTCAAACATCGTGTATTGTCGCAGTGTCTGTATTGTTGTGATCTGTTTGTTGTGCTGGTAATAAATAGGCTGAAAATAGTTGACGCTGTTTCCTGCACCGCTGTGAAACACGCGTGCGGAACATCGTTAGAAAGTGTCGAGAAACAGACTGTTCTCGAATACTTTCAGAACTTTAAAGAAAGAAATCGGCTTTGTAGTTTTCCGAGCACTAAATGTAAGACGCCTTCTTTAACGGGATGTAGCGTTGTGGAATTGCAAACAGGGATCAGTCCATAGACCGCTGGTTCAAATGTAGCTTTGATCTTTTTCTCGTTCAGTTTGGAAGCGACCTCCGAGTTTCCTTTGCAACCGTGAGGCAATGTGCAAATGGGCTATTTGCTGAACTCGGAACTCTATTATAAATTCCTCCCAACGCGATTCTTGTGCGCTTTACGACATCTGTTGAAGACTCGGATTGGGTGAGCTCGCTTGCCTCATAGAAAGTTAGTAATGGATGTAAATTATTAACATCAAGGTAATCCCACCAAAATTTTTGACCAGGTTGTTCAAAAATGTTCAAATGTGTGTGAAATCTTATGGGACTTAACTACAAAGGTCATCAGTCCCTAAGCTTACACACTACTTAACCTAAATTATCCTAAGGATAAACACAAACATCCGTGCCCGAGGGAGGACTCGAACCTCCGCCGGGACCAGCCTCACAGTCCATGACTGCAGCGCCTAAGACCGCTCGGCTAATCCCGCGCGGCGACTAGGTTGTAAGATAGGGTTATTGTGTCAAAATAAGTAGTCTGAAACATCGAAGGATAATCAGGTTTATTCCATTTGAGAATTTACATGTGCTCATAAATCGCATTAGTGAGGTGATGCCTCTTGAATGTGGACAGATTAATAACTCAGTAAGGAGAAAGGAATGTAGTCGAAATAAGTCGGGTGATGCTGAGGGAATTAGATTAGGAAATGAGACACTTAAAGTAGTAAAGGAGTATTGCTATTTGGGGAGCAAAGTAACTGATGATGGTCGAAGTAGAGAAGATATAAAATGTTGACTGGCAATGGCAAGGAAAGCGTTTCTGAAGAAGAGTAATTTGTTAACATCGAGTATAAATGTGTGAGGAAGTCGTTTCTGAAGGTATTTGTATGGAATGTAGCCATGTATGGAAGTGAACATGGACGACAAATAGTTTGGCAAGAAGAGAATAGAAGCTTTCGAAATGTGGTGCTACGGAAGAATGCTGAAGATTAGATGGGTAGGTCACATAACTAATGAGGAGGTATTGAATAGAATACAGGAGAAGAGGAGTTTGTGGCACAACTTGACAAGAAGAAGGGACCGGTTGGTAGGGCATGTTCTGAGACATCAAGGGATCACAAATTTAGCATTGGAGGGAAGCGTGGGGGGTAAAAATAGTAGATGGAGACCAAGAGATGAGTACACTAAGCAGGTTCAGAAGGATGTAGGTTGCAGTAAGTAGTGGGAGATGAAGAAGCTTGCACAGGATAGAGTAGCATGGAGAGCTGCATCAAACCATTCTCAGGACTGAAAACAACAACACCAACAAGGAGAAAGGAGTATAACACGAATCTACAATTATAATTCCGAATGATGGGAATTGACACTTCCCCTTAAGGGGGGTAGGACGTCAAACGGGCCAACTTGGAGCAGGAGAGGCACCATTAGGACATTTCAATTTCCACTGTCTATACTTTTACAAATAAATTTATAAAACTTTGTCAGCATGACCAGGAAGGATTCTGAATTCACACTCTTTACAGTGGAAGCTGTAAAACATAACGAAATAATTTTTTTACATGTGAAATTTCATCATTTTTTTCACTTACTAATGGCAGCATTTGTTGCTATAGCTACACTTTTCTTCATAGATAAGAGAGATTCTTCGATGAATTTTGCACAGCATGCAATCCATACTTAAAGGTGTATGAAACTCTAGAATTTTCCAGATATATTAAAAACTGTAGTAAAAATTGAGGTAATTAACTACAAAATTTGTGTTTTTTTTTAATATGAAGTTTAAAATACAACAGCTCATTCGGTTTTTCATAAATTAAATAAATTCCACAGTTTCATGCACCTGTTAGTATGGTATGTATGCTGTGCAAAATTCATCTAATAATCTCTCTAACTTATGAAGAAAAGTGTACCTATAGCAACAAATGCAGCCATTAGTAAGTGAAAAAACGATGAACTTTCACACGCAAAAAAAATTATTTTGTTATGTTTTCAAACTTCCACTGCAATGAGTGTGAATCCTGAATCCTTCCTGGTGATGCTGACAAAGTTTTACGAATTTATTTGTAAAAGTATAGTCGCTGGAAATTAAAATGTCCTGTGATGTCTCTCCTGCTCCAAGTCGGGCCGTTTGACGTCCTACCCCGCTTAACTGAATGAGAGCACGAGATTCTAGGTCACGTACTTTCCATCCGTATCTAATCACAGAAATAATGTGAGAATGTGCTGCGATGATTAATTGGTGAATGGTCATCCGTTTAACTTCTATGAACTGCAAGGCTGATCGTGCTACGGCCGGAGCTGAATATATTACCTGTTATGCAAGTTATTCTCGTCGTTTTGTTATGCAGATCAGGTGTGATGTCCCTACAACCACAACCGCGCGCGTACGCGACACAATCCCGGGACATTATCCGGAGTTCCGGATAAGGTACACAGCTATTCCGCACTCTGTATCGCCCCATAAAGAGAACTGTGTCCTTATCGGGAGGACGCTAAAACGCCAAGTCTCGTTTCTACCAAAAGTCTAGTGCGGCGTGCCGCTCCGCAGGTGCGGCTGTCCAGTCGCTACATTTTAACAAATTTTTCACCAATGAGCGCTACTCGCGATCGACCTAGAATGCTCGGGGATCACCGCTTACGTCACGTCGATCCAGCCAATTGCGGTTGCCTGTGGGAGTCACCGTTCGTCCGACGAACTTCCCAGACGTTTAGTTGGCACCAGCGTCTAAACGAACACATTTCGCTACTGTGTCCCACACTAAAAAAAATATGGAGTGAGGGATTTGCGGAGGTACATTCCTTGCTGGCAATGTCGTCTGCGACGCTTTTGTGAGCCCAGGGCGACACGCCCAAGAGGAAAACAGTGTCTCCCTGCGTTATTCGCCTTGGAGAGACATTCTCCTTGCCTCGCAGTGTTCTGCGAGGTAAGCAGTGTTCTGCCGGAATTGCCGCCTGCCTGTCCAGCAACATCAAAGCCCTGCCGCTGGAGACCGCCCCAGCGATGCCAGCGCCTCCTGGGGTGTTGCAGGTTGTAAAGCCGGCCAGTGTGGCCGAGCGGTTCTAGGCGCTTCAGTGTGGAACCGCGCGACTGCTACGGTCGCAGGTTCGAATCCTGCCTCGGCATGGATGTGTGTGATGTCCTTAGTTTAGTTAGGTTTAAGTAGTTCTAAGTTCTAGGGGACTGATGACCTCAGATGTTAAGTCCCATAGTGCTCAGAGCCATTTTTGAAGTTGCACAATTCGACATTCGGGCTAACGTGCTGCTGGCTTTGTACCACTGGTACCCTCAGTACAGTCCAGCATGAAACTCTATCCGCAAAAATTATTTGCACTTAACGCAATGGAGTACTTTCTCATTGCTCATCCCTTATCCATCTCTGTTAGCATAGCTTGTTTACATCCATGTCGCTATTTGCCAGTGCTGCCCTAATAAATTATGCAAAAATTCAAAGTGGCGATTGATGTGGGCGTAGCACTCGCAGTGTATAGCCCATATAGTTGCCACCTTGCAATCTTTTAAATACAAAATTCATAAAATATATGCTAATCACAAGTTTGTTTGTGTGGCCATCCTCCGCAGCAAGCATATAAATACTTGTTTTGTAAATAAAACTGCCTTTCCCTGCTGCTAATTACTTTAGTTATCCCATACGCGTTTCGCCTTCTCCTGTTCTAAGGCATCATCAGTGAGATCTATAACGATACAGTGATAAAAGTGGTAGTGCGACCTCCAGACCAGATGTGAGGAAACGCAGATCAGCAAATCGTAAGTAATTACTTTTTTACAAAAAAATCGCGTAGTGAACTGTTTAATAATCTAAAACTAACAAAACTGAATCGTTGTAGATCCCGCTGATGATGCCTGAGAACAGGAGAAGGCGAAACGCATATGGGGGTAAATAAAGTAACTAGCAGCAGGAAAAGGCAGTTTTATTTACAAAACAAGTATATGCTAATCAATACTTATCTAGTCATCAGTTTTTAAGAAATACCGATGTATTCTTGTTTTTAAATACATACTGCACGCAAAATTCCATTTCTCATTTGCAAATACAGATTCTTGGTTATCCAAGACAGATTAAATCACGAACACACAACAAATTAAATTTTAGGACAAAAATAAAAGCTCAGATACTCTTTATTTGGGCTATGTTCATTGTTTTACACCACAGATGTGGTCTGACATGCACCAAAGTGATAAACGTAGTAGAAAGCTGGAAAAAAATAATAATTTTCACTGTATTTAGCGCACCATAGAAACGTTGCCTTTTTATAGTTTCCACCGTACAATTGCTGAGTGAAACCAACAGAACTGATCTGGAGCCAGCTGAAGGTGTTTGTCACGGGAAATAACATGGCCTTTCAAGCTGTCAGACATACTGGAACTAATGTACGAAGCTTTGTCACACGTCACTGCCGAACGCTGGCGAGGTACAGAAAGGCACGCTATGAAAGAAAAGGACAAAATGTGGCGTTCGGATAGCTTCCTGTATTCTATTGTTGGTCGACTCGTTATCAACGTGGCAGTTATAGTTCCAATGTTGAAATGTATTTCTCGAATTCGAATGGGGGAGGAGTTTAGAATTACGAGACGAGAAACTGTAAGTAATAACGTCAGTGGCTTCAGTGTTTAACTATAATATACAATCCCTGCAGTTCACTTTTGAGTCACGTATACCTCTAACATTCTGCGTGGTGTCTGTTTGTTCTAAGTCGTGTCTCCCTACCACTTTCGCGCAACGACGCTCTGAGCGTGTCTTTTAGGGAATTGACTAGTTTGATACTGGGACCTTTTGCTGGTAAGGAGACGCCAGACCACACACGACATGTAGAGTTCAGAAGAGTTCAGTGAGACTAGCGTCGATATAATCAAATACTTAATGATTTCAGCGTCAGCTCCACTGGACTCCCTGTAAAAGAATCTTCATACTAACTAAATTTAGTGGAAGGGGTTCAAGGCTTTCCTATTTTAGTTAGCTGGTAAAATAACGTCGAGAAAGTAGTTAAGTTTATAAATTGCACAATCGACAAAAGGAAATATTTTAATACAGGATGATAAAAACCAACTGCGTTCAACAAAAATGTGAACGAATATTCCCTGAATGGGTTTCCAAGTTTTATAATGGATCGAAGGATGACCAATGCCATATCACATCTATAATCTAGGTTTAAGTTAAGTTCCATAAAAGAGAAAACTGTCAAAATGGTCTACAGTGACCCTCAATTATCTTTAATTACTTGTTTAACTTGTCGTAAATTACAGTAGCTGATGTGGCTTCTCAATAATTATATAACAGAAAAATCATCGCGTTTCAGATTTTAACTTCTCGTAGCAAATGTGAATACCATGAGCTTTAATTGACGATTGACACTAGTATTACGCAAAAAGTGGACGTAACAGATGAGACATCTGCAGTTCTGAGTGAAGGCTTATGACTCTTATGCGGCATCGCGTGCGTTCATTACCTTGTCATTGGTTAGGCAGCATCAGGGGGTGGCAGGCGGTGCAGCTCCACACACCTCGCCATCTCAGAAGCAACTCTCTCTAACCTCTCCTTACTACAATTTTACTGAAGTTGGTTTAAGAAAAGCTATCTGGCTGTGTTTTCAACTGACCAATCAGGGTCTCAATGTTAACCTTAAGCTCCACCTACAAAAATTCTGTCTATCCAATGAGAAACGTTATACGTTTTGTGGTGGGGCAATGTTTTTAACGATTGCAAGGTAACAGAGACGCGTATATTCTCACGCTAAAACTTGCAGCTGGTGTGGCCCTTTTAGTGTTATCGTAAGATCTATACTGTTCTTCTGGAGGGCTCTATCTTTTAACATGGGCTGGGGGGTGGTCTTGGCGGTCGGCCGGCAATGTGGGTGTCCGTCCCTTATCGTAGGGATGTCTAGCTTAACACGGTTCTGCTCTCGGCTTCTGTTCTCGTTTCTCCCCTCGGAACTGCGTCTGTTTCACGGTGGGAAGGTATGACATGCATTTGTGTTAGGCTGTGGTATTCCATTTGCTCACTCATTGATCGTATTACTCTGGTTAATTTAATGTCAGGATTTATTCGGAACTATGTGACATACTGCCGGATTTGCTATCATATCAGGGTTTTCATGGAAGGTGTTGGATTTGCCTGACACCTTACATACCTCTGTCTAAAAAATTACCCTGTGTTCATGTTAAGAATTTTCATTACTCAAGTATTTTATTAAAATACTACATGAGCTAAAAACGAGATCATGTTACGCTTTCCGTCTGCTCCCCTAAGAAGCGAGCGGTACTGCTGAAATTTTCCGAATATTAATCATCCTGTTTAAAAATTAATTGACATTCGAACGTATATTGTTCTCTTCTCTACTGCTTTTACGTCTTAACTGCAACTGTTCATTTCACTGCTGGTTTGTTAGACCACTTGGCAAACCAGTGCTGTCCAAGTTAAATGCGCTCAGTCGATATGCACGTAACGTACAGCAAGAAACGCGTCCTTATTATCGTGCTTGACTGTACTCGAGACAGCTTGGTTTGCGCTCCAAGTCAAACAAAATCCAGATTCCAGAAAACGTGGAATGACGTGGTGTAATGTTTACGTCAGATTTATTCTTACGATGAACATCCTATACTCTGCTGTGAGCAGACAATGTTAAAGTGGTGGACGTGTGGCAGTAGTGTGTCAATGTTGTTGCGTCACAAATCGAAATGAAGCAACACCTGGAAATCAACTGTTCAAATCATTCTCAAAAACGTTTTGAAGAAAAGTGTGGCGAAGTTTGTTCGGCACACTTTGACTCCCTGACATAAACAATTAAACCATCACGGTGACGCACAAATCGCAGGGAGAGTCAATGCTTTGACGACATAACCACCTTTCAAGCAGTGTGATGTGGGCGTTGAACAGCATCCAATAGAAGGGCTTTTCTGACAGTGTCACATGGTTGTTTGAACGTTCTATGCGTTGCACTGAAGAGGGGATGGGAGGGGGGGAAGGATGGAACTACATAAATCACGCAAAGCCTTAAAACTGCGATATTAACTATTCTCTGTTTTTAAATAAATCAGTCTCCAAACTTTTGGAGTGACGGGATAGGCTTTTCATTCATTAGAAAACTGTCACTCACAGCTGTGACTGTCTGCGAATCTGCTAAACTGCAGACAGGCTTTCCATTCATTAGAAAACTGTCACACACTTGCATCTGCGATTGTCTGGGAATATCCTGAACTGCAGATGTAATGCTGCAGAGCGCGACGGGAAATACAGGGTGTATCAAAAAGAATCATCCGATTTGGCACGTCAGTATTTATAAAACTAATAAACAATGAATTTTGTTTTTTATGAACGGGAAACTCAAAAAGTTTTTTTATATCTTTTCATAGGTGTTCAAGATGCCCCCCTTGAGATGCACGGCGTATGTCAATGCGGTATTCAAATTGTTCCCACACACCAGCGAGCATGTCTTGAGTTACAGCTTCTAGAGCTGCTGTTATGTGATGTCACAGTTCAGTCATCGTTGTTGGTAACGGAGGCACGTAAACAGAGCCTTTTATAAACACTCACAAGAAATAACCACATACAGTCAGGTCCGGTGACCTTGGAGGCCAGTAATGTAAGGCTGAACCATTTGGTTCAGTGCGACCGGTATATCATTTAGTAATCCTTTGATTTAAAAATCATCCTATTGGTAAATGCAATTGTTCGAATCACTCTCCATTTGTGGAGAAGGAAGTTCTCAAGCATATCGAGATATGTGCCCCCTGTAACAGCTTTCTCGGCAAAGAAAAACGGACCATAGACCTTTCCCATGAAACTGCACAAAACACATTAAATTTTGGAGACTCCTTCTCATGTTGTACAACTTCATGTGGTTGTTCCGTAACCAATATTCTAACGTTATGATGGTTCACCTTTTCATTTAAATGCAATGTTGCCTCGTCTCTAAACACTAAACACTAAACATGGAAGAAAACTGTCATCCTCCGCCTTGCCAAAACGAAATTATAGAAATCCACACGTTGTTGTTTGTCACCTCACGAAGACTTTGCAGTAGATGGTTTCATGTGTAAACGTCGACGTAACACACGCAACACGGTCATTGGGGGCATGCTCAGCTGTCGAGCGGTACGACAAACAGTTTTCTGCGGACTCCTTGTGAAACTGTGCCGGATGCGTTGGACGTATGTGTCAGATGACCTTGTGATTTGCCCTTACACAAACAACCTGTTTCTCGGAATTGTTCATGCCATCGTCTAATGCTCTGTGCTGTAGGAGGATCCACACCATACCTAGGACGAAAGTCGTGCTGAACAGTCATTACTGACCCGCACGGTGCAAAACGTAGAACACATAACGTTTTCTGTTGTCCCGACACCATTTTTACCAGAAATGAAGCAGGCGCACTCTCCTGCTACCTAGAGGGACCCATGTAAAATCGAGAGTTTGCTCTTTCCGAAAGTACGTTGTTCATGCACGTATTTCAAATAACATAATAGTTATAGTATTTTTAAATCGGATGATTCTTTTTCATACACCCTGTACTATGACTTTTTATTATTCAGTGGTGATTCAGCTGTGTTCCACAGTCAAGATTAATGACAGAACCGTTCTGAAGCAGAATATCGAATCTTTTCTCTGTCTCTTCCTGACGCAGCTCATACTGGGCTGCAAGAAAGTTCGGGTAGGACACCCAGCACAACACAAACGTGGCAATGGAACTAAATCGTACCTCTACGTGTCCGTCACCCGTCCCCAGCTCGCCCAAGGACGCCTATTCCTTTTGCTGCAGAACGTAATCACAGCAGTAGCCAATCGTTTCACTGTGGACGAAGATTCGTGATCATCTGGTGATTATGCATTCACCAGAGCAACTGTAGTTCCATTTGAACAACACAGCCGTGTGGCTGAACGTTGGACTGTGCGGCTGGTCCCGGCGGAGGTTCGAGTTTCGAGTCCTCCCTCGGGCGTGTGTGTGTGTGTGTGTGTGTGTGTGTGTGTGTGTGTGTGTGTGTGTGTGTGTGTGTTTGTTCTTAGGATAATTTAGGTTAAGTAGTGTATATGCTTAGGGACTGATGACATTAGCAGTTAAGTCCCATAAGATTTCACACACATTTGAACTTACTGTGAAGCCAAATGAACCAACACCTACACACCTACAGGTTGTGGAAAAAAGGCAACAGTTGTCCCGGTTCCACAACGTTGGGCGTCCTCCAGTGCCATCCAATTCTGGCCACTTTAGCGAAGTATTTTCACAGCCCTAACTGACACTGGTCTTACACGAAAATGCACAAGAAATGACGTGAGGACCGTTGCAGAAACGGCGGAATGCATTTCTCCTTTGTCGAGAACATATGTCAGTGCTTCGGTTCGTCGCAGCTCGGTGAAACAGCCGTAAAAAGTTCTGCTTCCGGTCTCTGGGACAGTATGCTGTGGCCCCAAATTTTTAGAAATTTGTGGTAAGTTCATATGGGACCAAACTGCTGAGGTCATCGCTCCCCTAGGCTTACACACTACTTAACCTAACTTAACTAACTTGTGCTAAGGACAACATACACACCCACCCCCGAGGGAGGACTCGTTCCTCCGACGGCGAGAGCTGCGCGAACCGTGGCAAGGCGCCTAAGATCTCGCGGCTAACCGGCGCGGCTGCTGTGGCCCACTCCGGGCTCGCCACTTCCCGTGTCCAGACGACTCTCCGTGGCTCAGACCGTGTCCTCTGCCGCAGCTTCCACTGTGCAAAAGTGCAATTGAGAGTCTCCCTCTGTTCTGTCGATGCCTCCTCTGGCGATCCGCCATGTTCCCCAAAATGGTAGCAATAAACCTCTGCCGACACAGCCGTGGCTATCCGACAAAATAAGCGCCCAATTCCACCGCCTCTAATAACGTCATGCACCTAGCTACCACTGAATTCCGTATGACAACCACTATTGATCCTCTTTAATAGTCTCACTGCCAATAGGGCCTTCCTCGACTGATGAAATCGAGGGGGGTGGCGCAGTGGTTAGCACACTGGACTCGCATTCGGGAGAACGACTGTTCAAACCCGTCGCCGGCCATCCTGATTTAGGTTTTCCGTGATTTTCCTACATCGTTTCAGGCAATTGCCGGAGTGATTCCTTTGAAAGGACACGGCCGATTTCCTTCCCAATCCTTCCCTCATCCAAGTTTGTGCTCCGTCTCTAATAACCTCGTTGTCGACGGGACGTTAAACACAACCTCCTCGACTGATTGAAAGCACCCTAATGGTATGTATCTGCTCAACTGAATAAATAAAGTGAAAAAGAGAATGGAACTAATGGACGATAAATTCCCGAAGTTTCCATTTCGAAATCGCATTCGAACTGTCTGAATAATAATCAAATGTGCTATGCGACATTACTGTCGCGCCCATTTTTTTAAGCCACACTGCGATAATAGCTTGGTGAACAACGATGCCGTGGATTACTTTCAGAGACTTGCACGGGATGAATCTAGAACGCTGTAATATATACTCTTTGATTTTATAGACTATATGTGACGCTGATCCGTATCTTAGAAAGAATAACAAACCAGCTGCGTTGTTTGTGAAGAAAGAATTCTCGTTTCGCCACATTTTCATCTGCCACACTTGTCAGATTTGCAACTTATGATGCAGCTCTCGTAGTGAATAATGAGAAAGTAGGGGACGACAAAGGTATTAGAGAGAATGGCCTTTAAGATAGGAAATTTCACTCAAGATATCTTTAGAAAAATGGATTTGCAGTGCTCTCTGCAGCAAAAAGTCATTCTAAGACAAGAAAAAACGTTAGGTTGAACATTAAATTGCATTTAATGAAAATTTGGTTTTTTGAAGTTTACATACCTTTTTCTGGGAATCTGTTAAGGCTACAGTTGTGAAATTTGGTACACTTATTTATACAAACCCAATAAATTTTGCCTCAAGAGTAAATTATGAAATTCTGAGGGTAAGCTGAGATTTGGGGCAGGGTGCTTGGAATTTTGCATGAATTTTATATTATACTTCCAAAAAAAATTATTAAATGTCTCCTATTCAAAATATTCAAAACACTTCATCGCAGAAGCTTACTATAAGCAAAGAGATTAAACGGAAAAAATTTTGTAGATATCTCTTTAATACTTTCTGAGAGAAAGGTGCATATATTACGTTTTGAAAATAAAATACATAAAAAAGTTAAATACACGGAATCCAAAGAACTTAACAGGAAATATGTTAATTTCATGTAAAGTATGATACGAAATTTCGTTGCCGTATCTTCAGAATTGTGGGTTTGGTGCATCTTTCAAATAATTTATATTTTTCATGAACGTTACTCCTAAGGCAAATCTAGGGATGGTTCTTTAAAAGGGTTCAAATGGTTCAAATGGTTCAAATGACTCTGAGCACTATGGGACTTAACTTCTAAGGTCATCAGTCCTCTAGAACTTAGAACTACTTAAACCTAACTAACCTAAGGACATCACACACCTCCACGCCCGAGGCAGGATTCGAACCTGCGACCGTAGCGGTCACGCGGTTCCAGACTGTAGCGCCTAGAACCGCATGGCCACCCCGGCCGGCCTTTAAAAGGGCACGGCTGATTTTCTTCCCCATCTTTCCCTGATACGAGTTAATGCTCCGTCTCTAATGACGTTGTTGTCTACGAGACGTTAAATCCTAATCTTCCTCCCTTCCTTCCTTCCACACAAGCCCACACAGAGGCCCTGTGTCGGTGGTAGTGACACTGCCTCTTCTTGCCTCTAGGTCGTTAACCACGGAATGCAGCAGCTTGTAGATCAGGGCTGTGCATGAAGGCCGATCGCGGTGGCGTGTCCTCGTGGCCACGCCGATATCGGCTTCCCACGTGCACACACTGTTTGCCGGTGTACTTGCAAGCAGGCAGTGACTGTCCCCCGATTGATTAACCGCACGCCACCCGCGGCCCTCCCACCCCCTCAACCCGCAGCCCCGCCCCCCCTTTCCACGGACCGCCCTGTCACTCAAACATCGCCAAACACAGCTGCCAATTCCCCTCGCGGCGTATCGTGTAACGAACCAAGGCGACAGCCAACTGTAGTCATCTACATCTACATCTACATTTATACTCCGCAAGCCACCCAACGATGTTTGGCGCAGGGCATTTTACGTGCCACTGTCATTATCTCCCTTTCCCGTTCCACTCGCGTATGGTTCGCGGGATGAACGACTGCCGGAAAGCCTTCGTGAGCGCTCGAATCTCTCTAATTTTACATTCGTGATCTCCTCGGGACGTATAAGTAGGGGGAAGCAATATATTCGATACCTCATCCTGAAACGCACCAGCCGGCCGAAGTGGCCGTGCGGTTAAAGGCGCTGCAGTCTGGAACCGCAAGACCGCTACGGTCGCAGGTTCGAATCCTGCCTCGGGCATGGATGTTTGTGATGTCCTTAGGTTAGTTAGGTTTAACTAGTTCTAAGTTCTAGGGGACTAATGACCTCAGCAGTTGAGTCCCATAGTGCTCAGAGCCATTTGAACCTGAAACACACCCTCTCGAAACCTGGACAGCCAGCTACACCGCGATGCACAGTATCTCTCTTGCAGAGTCTGCCACTTGAGTTTGCTAAACATCTCCGTAACGCTATCATGCTTACCAAATAACCCTGTGACGAAACGCGCCGCTCTTCTTTGGATCTTCTCTATCTCCTCTGTCAACCCGACCTGGTACGGATCCCTCACTAATGAGCAATACTCAAGTATAGGTCGAACGAGTGTTTTGTAAGCCACCTCCTATGTTGATGGATTACATATTCTAAGGACTCCCCAATGAATCTCAACCTGGCACCCGCCTTACCAACAATTAATTTCATATGATCATTCCACTTCAAATTGTTCCGTACGCATACTCCTAGATATTTTACTGAAGTAACTGCTACCAGTGTTTGTTCCGCTGTCATATAATCATACAATAAAGGATCCTTCTTTCTATGTATTCGCAATACATTACATTTGTCTATGTTAAGGGTCAGTTGCCATTCCTTGCAAGAAGTGCCTATCCGCTGCAGATATTCTTGCATTTCGCTGCAATTTTCTAATGCTGCAACTTCTCTGTATAGTACAGCATCATCCGCGAAAAGCCGCATGGAACGTCCGACACAATCTGTCTATAAACCGAAAATAAGAATTTAATTTCGCTTTAACAACGGCGAAGCAAGCCACAAAGTAATATCAGGTACTAACTATTTGATGATGTTACCTTGGAATATCATCCGATGCTAATTGCTGGCAGACAAGATAAACTATCTTTATGCAAGTCAAACAGTAGTTGTAAGATAGCGTACCTTATGAATGTGAACTGCTTCGCGCAATTTTATTGAGTCATCAGGTCTCTAGTCTATAATAAAAAGAAGGCTGGAACGCTAGTTGTTTTACTACAGATGTTGCCAACCTTTGCGATCACGCAGAATAGCAGTTCAGCAAAAGCCTTTAGTGAATGCAGTGGCCGATTCCGGATCGCTGCACTATGTTAGAATTACAGTTCGTAGACAAAAAACGGAATCAGCAGAAACACAACACATTACCGTGCCTAATATGGTGCTGGGAAGCCGCTGTCATTTAGAACAACTTCCAATCGTCTCGTAATGTGTAAATGCAAGATCTGCATGGTTTTCAAAGGAATCTTTTACCTCCTTTCCTGCAAAGTAGTTGCAAGTTCAGGCAGTCACAATGGAGATGGATAGCAATGCCGTAACCTTCTCTCCAATGCAGACCACAAAGGTTCAATAATACTCAGATGTGGTGGCTACGGGAGATGCGGCAATTCATCCTTATGCTCACAAAACCGGTGCTGTACGACGCGAGCTGCCTGAAGGGGCTCTATCGTCTTGGAACACAGCATCACCACTGAGGAAAGAATGTTGGGCCAAGGAAGGGACCTGATGGCCAAAATGGCCACATAATCCTTGGCAGTAATGCTACCTTACAGCGTTCCCATGGAGACCAAGGAATACCGCGATATGGCTGCACAAATCATCACTGAACCCCTCCGTAATTCAGTCTTCGGTCGTAAGCACGGCCAGAAGTTGTAAACAGTCTGAAATATGACTCATCTGACCAAACAACTTCCTTCCATTGCTCCATAGTCCACGTTTTATGGCTTCGGTGCCACGTTTTCCTGTTAAGAACATTTGAATCACTGATGAGTGATTTTCGAATTCCAGGTTACCCTGCAATTATTTCCATGTTTGATCGGTGGTGAAAGGATTCACGAGAGCGCTGTACAGTTCTGCAGTGACTTTTGCAGCTGTCGACCTCTTATTTATCGTCACAATCGTACACACATTTTCGCGCGCATTGTGACTTAGAGGATGATGATTTTCCGCTTTTCCCTGTATGCGGTATAAATCTTCGGTATTGTGTCTTTTGAAACACTGGACAATTCGGCACTCATGGTTACGGAAGCACGTTCAAATTCACTCAGTTCCGACATAATAAACTCACAACTACACATAACACTGTTTTCGCCACGACTACCACTTGAAATGTATTGAGGACATTGCACAGCTGCCGTTCGTGTTGAAATGTGGGTAGAACAGCGCAACCTGCAGCCTTAACTGGCAACTGCATTTACGTTTCTAGTTGTGTCCCCATATTTTTGTGCAACCACCGCATATGTGGAGTTTGTGAGGTCGTCGGTTAGATGCAGCTCGCCACGCTACTCCGTCGTGTTTAACCTTCATCATCTCTTTATAACTACTGCAACTTACATTCGTTGGAACCACTTTACTGTAGCCAAACACTGCTTACCCTCCGTCATTTTATCACTTTCCTTTCCTTCCATTAATTCCCTCTGTTACCAAATTAACTACTCTTTGATGCCTCATGATACGTTCTACCAACTAATCCCCTCCTTTTGGCAAGCTGTGTCATATATTTCCTTACGTAAATCATTTAGTATCCCTTAACTGTTTACTGCCAACGGCCTTGCCGGAGTGGTAACACCGGTTCCTGTCAGATCAGATGATGGTTCAGATAGCTCTGAGCACTATGGGACTTAACTCCTGAGGTCATTAGTCCCCTAGAACTTAGAACTGCTTGAACCTAACTAACCTAAGGACATCACCCACATCCATGCCAGAGGCAGGATTCGAACCTGCGACCGTAGTGGTCGCGCGGTTCCAGACTGTAGCGCCTGGAGCCGCTCGGCCACCCCGGCCAGCCCCGTCAGATCACCCAAGTTAAGCGCTGTCAGGCTGGGCTAGCTCTTGATTGACCATCCAGTCAGCCGAGCGCTGTTGGCAAGCGGGGTGCACTCAGTCCTTGTGAGGCAAACTGAGGAGCTACTGGACTGAGAAGTAGCGGCTCCGGTCTCGTAATCTGACATACGGCCTGGAGAGCGGTGTGCTGACCACATGCCTCTCCATCTCCGCAACCAGTGACGCCCGTAGGCTGAGGATGATACGGCGGCCTATCGGTACCGTTGGGCCTTCCAAGGCCTGTTCGGACAGAGTTTAGTTTTAACTGTTTACTTGATTTTATCGTTCGATGTTGAGTATTCTTGTGCGACATCACAGTTGAGAAGTTTGTATTCTCTTTTTGCTTGTGCCGTTCCTTACCAACGTTGTAAGGGGTCTATTACTATTCGCTAGCGCACTTGAGCAGATGTAATTTGGATGGATTGCTCACGCGCTGCCTGCGATATGGAATATCTATGCTACAATAGAATCGCAGGTCAGAGCAGTGTTGGCAATAAGTCGAGTTTAGTAGCTGGCAGAGAGCAGTCGTGTTTCGTAGCTCGCACAGAGCACTCGAGTTATGGAGTTCGAACAGGGCAGTGCAGCGGTTGACTTGTGTTGGGCCGATAGTGCAGTACGATTGAAACGTCCCCTTAGAAAAATTATACATGACTGTGCTTAAACTGACACACAATACTTTTAGCGCAACGCAATCTGACTTTCAATAATCCCTACAAAAGAATGGCCCTGACTAACAATAACCTATACGTTTCACAAATCACTTACCTCACACAAATCTTCGTTACTCTAACTACTGCAATACCCTGAGCGCCAATACTGCCAGCTAAATAAAAGATTCTAACTACTGAAGGCACTAACTACCGATAGGCATAGTTAGCAAATGAAAGATTTTGATAGAGAACAAACAATGTATTTACCTTAATAGTGTTCAAAAGTCATAATATATATAGCAGTTCATGACATCCAGTCTTACAAATTTACTGTCTCTGATGGACACACGTCCAGATCATCCGCTCTCAAAACTCCGCCATCTCTCTCCCCACATCCACCACTGCTGGCGGCTCACCTCCAACTGCGCAACGCTACGCGCTGTTAACAGCCAACTGCCCAGCACTACAATGGCGAAAATTACTCCAACAATGCAAACCAACCACAGCCTTCACACAGCACAGTCAGTGATTTTCATACAGAGCGCTACGTGGCGTTACCAACATAAAAACCTAAAGAGCCTTCTTACGCGATGGCGGTGCCTGAGCGATGTGGAAAAAAAAAAAATTGTTCCTTGTTGCGGCGCCCATATGTTAATTGCCACAACTGATTTAACCGCAATTGTAATGTTAAAGTCCCGTGTAATTCCTTGCAGAAATGTTTCAATAATAACTTTTGTTCTGAAGAACACTTTTGCCAGTCATTTATCAGAGTTTATAGATTTTACGAATTTTTCATGTGCATACTCATGTTGATTAAGCAGATGAAATCAGTTGTTTTCCTACAAATGAAAATCTAGTGGCCACCATTGCACTGGGCTGTGCAAAAAATTTCTTATAGGAGCTGATATATACACTCCTGGAAATGGAAAAAAGAACACATTGACGCCGGTGTGTCAGACCCACCATACTTGCTCCGGACACTGCGAGAGGGCTGTACAAGTAATGATCACACGCACGGCACAGCGGACACACCAGGAACCGCGGTGTTGGCCGTCGAATGGCGCTAGCTGCGCAGCATTTGTGCACCGCCGCCGTCAGTGTGAGCCAGTTTGCCGTGGCATACGGAGCTCCATCGCAGTCTTTAACACTGGTAGCATGCCGCGACAGCGTGGACGTGAACCGTATGTGCAGTTGACGGACTTTGAGCGAGGGCGTATAGTGGGCATGCGGGAGGCCGGGTGGACGTACCGCCGAATTGCTCAACACGTGGGGCGTGAGGTCTCCACAGTACATCGATGTTGTCGCCAGTGGTCGGCGGAAGGTGCACGTGCCCGTCGACCTGGGACCGGACCGCAGCGACGCACGGATGCACGCCAAGACCGTAGGATCCTACGCAGTGCCGTAGGGGACCGCACCGCCACTTCCCAGCAAATTAGGGACACTGTTGCTCCTGGGGTACCGGCGAGGACCATTCGCAACCGTCTCCATGAAGCTGGGCTACGGTCCCGCACACCGTTAGGCCGTCTTCCGCTCACGCCCCAACATCGTGCAGCCCGCCTCCAGTGGTGTCGCGACAGGCGTGAATGGAGGGACGAATGGAGACGTGTCGTCTTCAGCGATGAGAGTCGCTTCTGCCTTGGTGCCAATGATGGTCGTATGCGTGTTTGGCGCCGTGCAGGTGAGCGCCACAATCAGGACTGCATACGACCGAGGCACACAGGGCCAACACCCGGTATCATGGTGTGGGGAGCGATCTCCTACACTGGCCGTACACCACTGGTGATCGTCGAGGGGACACTGAATAGTGCACGGTACATCCAAACCGTCATCGAACCCATCGTTCTACCATTCCTAGACCGGCAAGGGAACTTGCTGTTCCAACAGGACAATGCACGTCCGCATGTATCCCGTGCCACCCAACGTGCTCTAGAAGGTGTAAGTCAACTACCCTGGCCAGCAAGATCTCCGGATCTGTCCCCCATTGAGCATGTTTGGGACTGGATGAAGCGTCGTCTCACGCGGTCTGCACGTCCAGCACGAACGTTGGTCCAACTGAGGCGCCAGGTGGAAATGGCATGGCAAGCCGTTCCACAGGACTACATCCAGCATCTCTACGATCGTCTCCATGGGAGAATAGCAGCCTGCATTGCTGCGAAAGGTGGATATACACTGTACTAGTGCCGACATTGTGCATGCTCTGTTGCCTGTGTCTATGTGCCTGTGGTTCTGTCAGTGTGATCATGTGATGTATCTGACCCCAGGAATGTGTCAATAAAGTTTCCCCTTCCTGGGACAATGAATTCACGGTGTTCTTATTTCAATTTCCAGGAGTGTAGATAGCGTTATCCGCCGACATCATTGTGAGGTAAGAATTTTTCAGTTTATTCAGGATGATTTCACAGGGCCATGTCGCAGCGCTGCTGACGTCAAAACTAATTAATCTCTATATGCAGTCAGCCTTTAATGGAAGGTCACATTAAAACTTGAAATTTTATTATTGAAAAGAAATTTTTCTATTGGGAACTTAAACGAGATTTTTTCTGTTGGGAGGTTACAACGTCACTCTTACATATGATTTAGGTACAGACAAATACTTTGAGAAAAGGCTTCCTAATTATTAAATTTATATTCCATATTGAAATAATTGTAGTCTTCATAGAAAATTTTCTCGCTACGGTCAGTTTGCATTTCGTATCACGTTTACTTCTGCCGCCGCCAGTCACTTTGGTACCCAAATGCCGAAGTTCCCCTACGACTTCTAGTATGTCATTTTGTAATCTGATTCCCTTGAGATCACTGACTTAATTTGACTACATTCAGTTATCCTTTATTTACTTTTACCGTTGTTCATTTTATATCCTCTTTTCAGGGCACTATTAAGATTTATCTCAACTTCCAAGTCCTTTGCTATCTCTGGCAGATTTATAATGTAACCGACAAATTTTTATTTCTTTTCCTTGCGTTTTAGTTTCTTTCCCAAATTTCTCTATTACTTTCCTATACTTGCTTCCTTTGAGGAAGCTCATTGTACAAACTGAGTAACACTGAATATACACTACAGCGCAGTCTCACTCTGTTCTTTACTTCTGCTTCTATTTCAAGTCGTCCGAGTCTTATCGCTGTACTCTGGTTTCGGACCAAGTTTTACATAACCTTTCCCTCACTGAATTTTATCTCTGGTGACTTCAAAATTAAAGAAATACTCTCTAAGCACGTTTGTCAGAAGCTTTCTCTAAAACAACAAGTGCTGTAGCTTTGCCTTTCTTTACCCTATTTCCGAAGATCGGTCACAGGGTCATTGTTACCTCTCACGGTCCTACATTTCTCCGAAACCCACACCGATCCTCTTCCAGATTGGTTTCTGTAAGTCGTTACATTCTCCTGTAGATAAGTCGCGTTACCATTTTGCAAACATTATTTATAAAAGTCTCAGCTCCAGTCTTCTTTGGTGTTGTAATTATTACATTCTTCTTGAAGAGTGAAGGTATTCCGCCTGCCGTGGGTATTCCGTGTGTCTCAACCACAGAGGTGACAAAAACCACTGGGTAGCGATATGCACAAGTACAGATCGTGATAGTGTCGCATACACAAATTATAAAAAGTCAGTGCATTGGCCGCTGGAATCAACATACTTTGAACGTTGTAATATTGCTACAAGAATTTGCTATGCTGAAATCGGGTGCTAATAGTAGAATAAAAGCGTGTTAAAAGCTGTGAGCTGTCTGGGGAGAAGTTAACCGTGCATTACTGCGCAACTGTTTCACCAGGTAACTAGTCTAGGTTTACCACATTACCAATCAGACTAACATTGATTATAATCTTTTACAGTCATACAACAACCGGTAATATATCTATATATAAAAAGGAGAATTTAAATAAAAAGAAAGAAATCAGTTTATATTTGGAAATTTATTTTAAGATTGTTCATTGAAATTTCAGCATATTATACGTGAGTTATAACTGAGCTGGTGCCTTGTTTAAGGATTGTAAAAATGTGAGATTTTAATCTTACGGAACACATCAAATATGGAGCCAAGATTGGGAGACTGCATACAACACTGCATTCACAAAACAACACCCAAAGAACGTTGAAACATAAGCAAGAAGAAATTAACCACAACCAACAGATTCAATTTTCACCCAAAGAAATTACGTTCGTAACACAATCCTGTCCGTCATGTAATTACCACACACTGGTATACTAACTTCATATTAACTCTTTGTGAAATCTTCCCAAAAAGAATAGCTGAAGGCTACTTTGATGATTACACCACATGCTCCACGTGGTCAGCTTGGTTTACAGAAAGCGTATAACTCCACAGTAATTTTGATAATTAAAATAAATTCGATCGAAAAGCAATTGACAAAAGAAAAACCTTGAACTGGTTACTAACGTCGTACTATTAACCTGATGGGTCAAACAGTTATATAAGCACGTGGTACTGGTCTCGCAAAATGCACTCCACGTGGGTTGAACATAAAGAAAAGCATAAAGAAAAGTTGCTATATTGTAAAATATTGTCAAGACGAGACGTTATAACCACACAAGCATTCACATTTAAGATTGATGAACTTAGTTAGAGTTACTGATCAACACGTGGTTCCACTTTACTCACAAAGTAATGACAAAGCAACTACCGCAAAATAATCTGAACTTCACACGAGAATTACACTCCGCTGCAATTTAAGATAGCATTAGATATTTTAGAGCTAAATCTGAAATCAAGGTATTAAGTTTTCAGTTAGGCTGAACTTAAGAAATCCATTGTCCTACGGACTTAGCAGACACGCGCTTAGCCGGAGATCTTACCACTTCAGACGCTCGCCACAGTCCCACAGCAACTGCCTACTGCCGAGCGTGCTTCCTGAGGGTGGCTCACAAAGACAAACGGAAGTGGCCAGAGGGGCAGCTTCCTATACCAACATGACAACGGACGGACAGAACCATACTAAGGATAGAAACCTCTTTGCTTTTAGGAAGCGTAGCTACCTGTTCCGACGTTGGTCCTACTGTTCTCTAGCAGACAGGCTTGTCTGCTACCCTCAAGCATGCAACTACAAATACATTTGCTCATTCATACTCTCACACAGAAGGGAAGGGGGATGACAGTATCTTATCATATACAGTATATAAAAGAAAGCGGATGTAGGTTCCGTATGAGACTGCGTGACATGAATTACATATAAACTGTGTTTTAAAGTGTAGTAGTGTGACAGATCGTTCTTGTTTATGTGTAAAAGTAACACGTTCCACTACTCAGTGTCCTCCCAGATAGTCAGAAACGCCACAGTAAATTTAGGAGAGGAATTTACTCCATAAATGACAACAGATTTAAGAAATTAAACATGAAAGGAATCCAACAGAGACCTTTCAACGTGGAATGGTAACAGGACCTAGACGCAAGGGACATTCTGTTTTGGTAATCATTAGAGAAATCGATATTCCGAAATTCAAAGTGTCAAGAGTGTTCCGAGAATATCAGATTTCAAGCATTACCTCTCACCTCGAAAAACGCAGTGGCCAACGACCTTCACTTAACAACCGAGTGCCGTGGCGTTTGCGGAGAGTTGACAGTGCTAACAGACAAGAAACACTGCTCGAAATAACCACAGAAATCAATGTCGGACGTACTACGAACTTATCCATTACGGCAGTGCAGCGAAATCTGGCACTAATGGGCTATGGCAGCAGACGACCGAAGCGAGTGCTTTTGCTAACAGCAAGACATCGCCTGCAGCGCCTCCTGTGTGCCCGTGACTATATCGGTTGGACTCTAGACGACTGGAAAGCGGCTGCGTGGTTCGGCGAGTCCCGATTTCAGTTGTTAACAGTTGATGGTGGTAGGGTTGGAGCGTGGCGCAGTCCCCACGAGCCCATGGACCCAAATTTTCAGCAAGGCACTGTGCAAGCTGCTGGTGGCTCCATAATGGTGTGGGGTGTGTTGACGTGAGTTGAATGGGTCCTCTGGTCCGAGTGAACTTCGATCATTGAGTGGAAATGTTTGTGTTTGGTTACATGGAGATCATTTGCAGTCATTCGTGGACGTTATGTTCCCAAACAACGATGGAATTTTTATGGATGAGAATGCGCCTTGTCACGGGGCCACAGTTGTTCGCGGCTGGTTTGAGGAACATTCTGGACAATTCGAGCGAATGGTTTGGCCTCCGAGATCATCCGACATGAATCCCATCGTACATTTATGGGATATAGTAGAGAGGTCAGTTCGTGCACAAAATCCTGCCCCGGGCAACTCTTTTGCAGTTATGGACAGCTATAGAGGCAGCATAGCTCATTATATCTGCAGGGAAATTCCCACGACACGAGTCCACGCCACTTCGAGCTGCTGCACTACGCCAGGTAATAGGAGGCCTGACTCGAAATTAGGAGGTATTCTATGACTTTTGTCACTTTAGTGCATATCCTGCGTACCGGGTGGAATAGATTGTCCATGGTATTTTCTCCCTAGAATCTCCAAACTTTTTACTCAATGTCGTCTACTCAAACGACCTGTTTTCATCTTAGAGCTTTCAGTGCCCTGTCAAATTTGTCTCGCAATGTCGCATCTCCTATCTCATCTTCATTCAATTTCTCGTCCTTCCCAATATTTTTGTCATATATATTTCTTTATATGGACCTTCTGTAAATTCCTTCTGCTATGCAGCCTCCCTTTCTTCTCTTAGTACTGGCTAATCATCTGAACTTTTTATGTCCATACCATTGCTTCTCTTTCCTCCAGACTCACATACGTGGCTGCACAGCGTCAGGGAGATGGAGCTTGTGACTTGTCCACTACTTCTCTCCAGACAGTACTAGACAAGGAGGGTGATGCGCCCTTCCACTGTACCCACACTTACCGCTCAAAACGCCCAAGAAAAAGACTATATAACGCGCTACGCCGTGCTACAGTGTACACACAAAAAAAAGCTGCAGACACTCATACCAAAACTCTTCCCGCTTGCTAACATGAGTGTCTTGCCATATCAGTTTGCTGAAAATAGGATGCAGATGACCACTGATGGACATCAACATCTACGTCCATACACTGCAAATAACCATAAGAAAAGTGGTAAAGGGCACCTTTTACCACGGTTAGTCGTCCCATTTCTTGTTCTAGTCACAAATGGAGCGAGAGAAAAACGACTGGCTATATGCATCCGTACAAACCATTATTCTTCTCAACTTATCTTCCCGGTCCGTAAGCGGGAGGAACATCGATGGCAGTAGGATCATGGTGCTAAATTTTCACAATCGTACTTCGCGAAAAGGTCGCCTTCCTCCCATCGAAGATTCCCATTTAAGTTTACGTAGTGTTTCCATAATTCTCGTGTGTCGATCGAACCTACCGATAACACATCTGTTAACACCACTCTGAATTGTTTCGAGATCTTCTTTTAATCCGATCTGCATCTCAAATTTCCGATCAGTATTCAAGAATGGATCGCATCAGTGTTCTGTACGCGGCATCCTTTACATATAAGCTGCCCACTCATTCGCCTTTCCTACAACCGACATTATGTGCTCGTGCCGCGTCTTGACGTTTTGCAACGTTAGGACTACATGTTTAATCAATGTGACTGTGTCAAGCAGCACACAACTAACACCGTATTCGAACATTGCGGGATTGTTTTTACTATTCATCTGTATTGACTTGCACTGTTCCACATTTAGGCCAAGCTGCTACTCTCACACCAAATCGAAATTCTGCCCAAGTCATCCTGTGTCTGTTACAGTCACTTACAGACGACACTGTTCTACAGGCTGCTGAAGTATCAGTAAACAGTCACAGACTGCTGGTGACCCTAACCGTTAAATGTTTTTTGTTTATATAAACGATCTTTCAACGTCTTAGCGTCAAACATGATATATCACTTCATGGAGAATAACTTTTGTTAGAGACAAAACACTCTCTGACACTTCGCGGCAGCCGCCCGGAGTGGCCCAGCGGTTCTAGGCGCTACAGTCTGGAACCGCGCGACCGCTACGGATGTGTGTGATGTCCTTAGGTTAGTTAGATTTAAGTAGTTCTAGGGGACTGATGACCACAGCAGTTAAGTCCCATAGTGCTCAGAGCCATTTGAACCATTTTTGAACTTCGCGGCAACTATAGGCGAGCTTTTATATCGTGTATGCCCCTGAGAGACGGCTGTACGTAGGTACACTGCTGTGTACGTATGCAGTGTGTGTTGCCTACAATACAGTCATCTGCTCCCCGTGAAAGGGGCTGGGCCGAGCGAAGTTACAGTGCCCTATTCGCTTCTAAAATGTCGTTTTCACTTACAGATGCTTATTCTTATAGTTTTCTTGTCAGAAATCAGTCTATCCGTTTACTGGGGTTGGTATTATGCAGTACACCTGGTTAGTAGACCCAGCCAGTTCGGTGAAATCTCAAATTCCCCTGACCGGCGACACTAAAGGACACGTAGAATCACCGGGAAGCGTCAGCGAGCAGTTTCTCGCTGACACAAGGTGTTTCCCATGACTTAATCTGCCACGTTTGGTGGCAAAGACTCTGAAACACCATAAATACAGAAGAAAAGCGATCCTGCAACAGTTATCTTGTGCACTCCTGTTGATACCTTTATCTCTGATGAACATGCACATGATGAACGTACACACTTGGCAAAACGATATGAAGTTCATGGCAGAGGGTATGACGGTTGGTACCACATGTTAGAATTTCCTCCCGTTCCCATCGAGTATTGAGCGTGGCAAGAATGACTGCTCACATGCTTCTCTGCTTTCTGTAATTAGTCTAATTTTGTCTTCACAGTCCCTTCAGGAGAGATGCGTATGGAGAGGGGGTATATCTTTAGTTTCTTCATGAAACTGGTTCTTGAAATATTGTAATAAGTCTTTTGCGCCATAATTTGCATCTAATTGCACACTTGGAGTTTGCTATGAATGTCTTCATCCAGGTCATTAATATAAAACATGGGCAGCAATACACTTCCCTAGGGCACGAAAGAAGTTTCTTCTACTTTCTCTATGACTCTACGTCCAAGACAATATGCTGCGTACTGTCGACCAAGAAATCCTCAGGCCAGTAGTAAATTTTGTTTGATAGCACATACAATCGTATTTTCATTAATAAACGTAGGTGTCGTGCCAAGTCAAATGCTTTACGAAAGTCAAGAACTACTGCATTTCCCCGATTTGCTTAGGACATGGCTTTCAGAATGTCATGTGAAAAAAGCGCAAGTCGAGTTTCACGGATGGAGGTTTCGGAATCTATGGAGGTTGCTACTGAAGAGGTCATTCTGTTCGAGACACTTCATATTCCTTTTGACTCTGAACACTCTATCTGCTGCCCAGCGATACTGACACTAACGTCCGTATCACTCATCTTTGCAGCGAGTGGTAAAGTGGACCAGAGATCTCTATTTTCCTTAGTAAAGGAATATTTGAAAAAGGAAATCTGAATTCCTGCTTTGACTCTGCTATCGTAAAATTCAGTTACTGTCTCGTCCACATGTGTCTGGACAGTAACTTTGGTGCCAGTGATAGCCTATGCACACTGATGATGATGATGATGATGATGATGTTTGGTTTGTGGGGCGCTCAACTGCGTGGTCATCAGCGCCTGTACAAAGTCCCAGTTTTTTCACAGTCCAATTTTTTCACAGTCCAATCTAGCTACTGTCATGAATGATGAGATGATGATGAAATGATGAGGACATCACAAACACCCATTCCCCAGGTAGTGAAAATCCCCTACCCGGCCGGGAACCGAATCCGGGACCCCGTGATCCCCTTTGCAAATTAATAGAATGTATTGGGTTATGTAAGAGATCTTTCGATAAATTTTTTTCTATATTAATCACTGAGGGCTTCACGCATTGTCGAACGCGTTTCATTCAGCATTTCCCTATCTATGGCCCTAGGCTTCAGTTTACACCTATTGTACAGAAGCTGCTGTAGCCTTAGGATTTGCAATAATGACTGTATACTGTGACGATCCCTATCACTAACTGTTCTACTGGGTATACATCAGCGTAATGTATGGGCAACTACTCTGAACTTGAGCAATTTTTCTGCACGCACTTGCTCAGAGATAAATATTTTAAGATTCTCTTTCAGGTGTGTCACGACTGTCTCTGTAAGTAACTGTCAGAATATGTGAATCTTTCTCCTTGTTTTAGCTATCCTTTGTACTTTGATAATCATTGTTGTTAAAACTGTCTGCCTGTCTCTGATACAAGGTTGAATTTGGACTACTCAGAGAGGTCTGGTCTACTTGTTGCCATTAGATCAAATAAATTTAAATCACTGGTGGGCCCCGGCATTAGCTGTTATAGGAACATTTCAGAGAAGTTATATAGTAATGTTTATCAGGAGCTGACACGCTCACCACTTCGAAACTATAACTATCCCACTTGATTGTTGGACGATTAGAAGTCTGCTCTGAAGATGACAGTGTTATTTGGTAATTTACGTACCAGAAAACTTAGATTTTCGCTAAAGCGTTCGGTTAAATCTGGGGTGAACCTGACGATCAATAGAAAGATTCGTTTACTACGTCTGAAGATGGCCTTCTAAGCCGAAAACAGGTTAGCAATAAAAATAATATTGTAGAGCAAAAGCAAAGTGGTGCTTTTCATTTATTATTATAATGTTGTTCTACTAAGAACCGACGGAAGATTCTGTTAATATGAGAAAGATTCGTATACAAGTTTATTGCAATCCTTGATATTGACTCTGGTGCAAACAATCTCACATGCAATTTCAATTTATGTCACGGTAGGATTACGTTTCTTGTCTACTGCGACAAACAGCCATCACGCCGACCCCTCCCCATTTCCCATATGCGTATTCTTTTGACATACATTTAACTTTTTTTCCAAAAAATTCACTCCTGTCAATTTGGGATTTTAGACAGCTTCTTGTACCTGGCGTTATATGAGTTCCCCTGATTTTGGACTGTTTTAAACTCTGAGTTTTGGATGCAAATGCTTCGCCAGTCTTTGAATAGGATTTCAACCTTTTACAAATGTGGCGGCCATTTATTTTAAAATCAATCTAATATATCGGGATCTTCTACAGCTGTTATCTGAAATGGATGGAGATTCGTCTAAGCTAACACACACACGGTCAGCCACAATGGTTGCAACTCCGGTGTTCAGTGAACTCCTGATCCATTTAGGTGGAGCAAACAATTGTCAACGCCATGACCCAAGTTCAGGAAGTCACAGCCTAACTTGTCACAGAACCTTCGAAGTCTTCAGTCAAGCCTTCTACTCGGCTCTGAACCAGAGGGCTCAGACCAGTTCTAGGGACAATGCTGTAAATTGTGGGCTTCGTTAAAACTCAGTGACAAACGGCGGTGCTCTGAACCTCCTCTGCCAGTCGCGAGAATGATCCAACTATGACCTCATCCCTGAAGAGAGCTATCGTTCGTTCCAAGTTGTGCCACCACCTAAAGTTGGCTGCGTGTTTTTCCTTCAATCGCTCCCAGGGTAGCCTATTCAGTATACTGAATGAGGCGCCAAGACATGCACTCAAAGCACACAAGATGATTTTTCCCATCCGTAGCTGCGTTTCCGTAAGTGTTATCATTATTTGAGCTGGCGACGTTTAACAGATCCGTAGACCTTTTGCATTTCCTTCACCTTGACACTTGAAAAAGCACTTTTTTCAACAGGAAAAATGTCTCTCAGTGACTTAGGTTCCATTTCTGTAGAAGACAGCACGTCAGACTTATTGGTTAGGTGGACGTGTGTAATACCCTCAGTTGTCCTGCTAGATCCTGCCTCTCCCCGTACAGGGCCTCTAGACCTACGACTGACAAGCCATTTACAGTCAAGTGAACGAGCTGTGATAAATACTGTACTTCCTGCAGAGTAGACAGCATCCTTTGGAGACTATTGTTCGTGCGGTAACTTTGGTATTTCTGGTAAATGTCTCTCGGTGTTTCACCAGACACACGCACTCAAAGTAGCTTCCAACTGCTTCACAGCAGGCCTGCATTCCTACTGGTGCAATGTTTACCTGAACATTGAATAAAGAACTTCAGATTAGCTTCACTGGTACTGTTTTTTTCAGAATCCGTTACACTAAAAGCTTTGCAAGTTCTCTTTAAAGCGTGAAGGCACATCGTTCATGAAGATTGTTTGCCTAATTAATGAAAGAAGAAAAGAAGAAGAAAAAAAACAGACAGATTCTCCGAAAATGAATTAGTTTGTGATTGTGATTCGAGATTATAGTGTCTAAAAAAATCGTGTATCAAAATCTGAGACAATGTTAATGTATGACAGATACTGCAAATTAACTACTGTTGAAGTGGGAAACTATAAGCTGCAGTCAGATGAAGAGAAGACAATTTTAAAAATAGTAGGTAAACTGTTTATAGTTTCAAAAGTAATCGCCGTAGCTGTTAATACATTTATCCATCGTGAGACATAATGATCAACATCGAAAAATTTATCTGTTGCCTAGGAAACCTTGACTGTAGGTACTCATGCGCTTCTTCGGCCGAAGCAAATGGACGGTCACGAACAGCTTTCTTCAGGGCTCCAAATATATGAACATCACTTGGGAAGGGCTCGCTTTTGTACGGAGGAAGTGTAAGGGCTTCCGAGCAAAACTTCTGTAGCGTAGTCGAAACAACAGGTGCGCAAACTCCGCCATGCGCCCCTGCTGGTTGACTTCCTTGAACACGGCGCCACAATTTACGCACAGTGGAACGTAGACGCTTTGAAAAATTTAAGCGCGGCAACTAGACCAAATGCCCAGGAATACTGACAGAGGCATCATTCTGTTTCAGGGTAACACCTACCCACATGTTGACAAGGTTGTTTGGACTACGCCACAGAAGTTTCGCTGGGAAGCCCATCACATCCTCCATTTAGTCCCGATGTCTCCCTTTGCGATTTCCATATTTTTGGAGCCCTGAAGAAAGACTTTCGTGACCGTGGATTTGCTTCGGGTGAAGACGTGCATACCTAAGAATAGTCAAGGCGGCCCGCCCTGCTACCCGCGCGGTCTAACGCGCTCTTCCCCGAGAGCGAAGCGTGCCGGTCCCCGGAACGAATCCACCCGGCGAATTAGTGTCGAGGTCCGGCGTGCCTGCCAGCCTGTGAGTGGCTTTTAACGCGGCTTTCTTTCTGCCTCGGCGAATACGGCCTGGTTCCCCTTATTTTGCCTCAGTTACACTATGTCGGCGATTGCTGCGCAAACACTGTCTCCACGTACGCGTACACCACAATTACTCTACCACGCAAACATTTGGGATACACTCGTCTGGTATGAGATGTTCCCAGGGGGGACCACTGGGGGCCGAACCGCAAATAACCCTGGGTTCGGTGTGGGGCTGAGGTGGGTTAGGTGGACTGCTGTGGCCTATTGTGGGGTTGTGAACCATTGAGGTCTACGGCGGGAGGAAGCCTCTCCGTCATTTTAGGTCCCCGGTTCAATATACAAAATACACAATGCACAATCGAGGATCCGTAGAGAACCGCAAACAATTTTCAATGAAGGTATTGAATGGCTTCTCTCACAGTGGGATGAATATATTAACAACTACGGCGATTACTTTTGAAATAATGAACAGTTTACTTACTCTTTTCTCATCAGTATATTTCATTTCATTGCCCCTTGTGACTGGAACACGACACGAAAATAAAGTAGTGAAACACGGAGATTAGGTTCGTGTGAGCTTTGTTTATGTCGTGATCGTTTGTGGGATTGGCTGAGGAGAAGCACCCGTCAGCACCATTCAAAGATCCAGCAAGACTTACGGCTGGCCCTCCTGAAAGAGTGGAAGATGATTCCTCAAGAGGACATTGCAGTATTAATCAGAAGGTGGCCTGAAAAGTTGGATGCCGTGGTTGTTAAACACCTAGACGGATCCGTGGCCCAAAATTGTGTCTTGTCACTGCTTTTGGTTATGAAAAATTGTGTAAGAGGACAGATTATCATCAAGTTCATACTCGTCGGATGCCTCTAACATTTAACAACGCAATAAACAACTCGGAATACGCATGTTTGGCAGACATCAAATATAAAATTTCACTTTCACAATAATCAAACGTGCACAACATGGTTTTTCTCATTCGATATTTCCTCACCAATGTGAGTGCACTAGCTGTACATTAATGAGGAAATACTAAAGACAACAACTATATTGCGCATGGTTTATTTATCACGGAAGTGAAATTTTATGTCTGACAGACCCTTTCGGCTACCTTTTTACGTACCTCTCCCACAACTTTTCCATCTGAAAAAGAGGCTTTTGTAAAAAATGAAAGTGCGGTAAAGGGGTTATAATAAAGTTCCAACTTTCCAATTGACTAGCTGTTTACCATTTCTGTAAGAAGATTTCAATAACCTTAGGTTAAGCAAGGAATATATGTGGGAACTGCAACACATTAATAGCAGAAAAATGCTTATCACAACCTGTTGGGTTTCACGGCCGGCGTCTTCCATAATTAAAACTCTCGGACTAAGAGGCCGTGGTTGAACAGCAGAAATTCTTCCCCTGACGTTACGTTGCCAACTGTGGGCAACATATTCCCAGGTGAACCAACGACTCGTTGCTAGACCGCGGAGGTCCCGTTTATACAGAGCGCATACAGGCAGCCACCATTCGTCACGTGTTGGCGACAGTGAAACTATCTCTGACTAACGTCGTTACTCTCGATCACACTTAATCAGTTGTCACATCGTTGGTGCAAAGTTGACCGCCGTATCACATCTAACTTTAAGCCTTCTTCTTTTCTGTTAAAATTGTTGTGGTGTTTATAAATCTCCATGGCTTCTCTGTACATACGTGCATAATAACTATGTGGCAAGCTCGTGTCCATAAATTTGTTTCATGATCACCATCTTCAGAAATATGTTCCACTATAGTCGATTTGTCGGTGTCTCCCAGACGACAGTTCATTTTGTGTTCGGTTAGGCGGGTATTAACACTTCTTTTCGTTGTCCCAGTATAAACCTTTCACAATTACGCGGAATTTTATACGCCCAAGGGCTTGCAAAAGGGTGTCATGAGTCTTTCGCCAATCTCAAATATTCACTAATCTTCTTGGTGGGTCTAAAGATTGTTATAACTCTGAAATTGGTCAGAACCTTCCCAATACGGTCCGTAATGTTGCGGATGAATGGAAGAGAAACTTCCCAGCTGACGGTTGTTGTTTTTGCACGTTTTTGGACACCTTTCTGCACGATGGAGTTCTCAACCCATTTCATTATGAGAGTATCAATTTTTCTTAAAAGCTTTTCGCAAATGATTTAGTTCCACTTGCAAATAAATTGGCTCACAGCCCTGTGCACCAAAGTTTTAATGACACCTCTCTTCTGCCTGGGATGATGGTTCGAATCCTTATGGAGATAACGATCGATATGTGCATCTTTCCTATATACGTTCTGACCTAAAGTCCTGTCTACCCATTTAATTTCTGAAACATCCACAAAATTCATCTGTCCATTAATTTCTGTGTCCATTGTAAATTATATCTTTGGGTTAAAACTATTTAAATGCACCAAGCAACTAATCAGTTTTTTTCGCCTTGATTCCACATCACAAAAGTGTCATTCGCATAGCTATATCATTTAAGTGGACTTTTATTGGCTGACTGCGGGGCCTGCTAGTCAAAAAATTCCATAAGAAGACTAGGAACGGCTGGACTTAGAAGGATCCTCATTGCCACTCCTTCTATTTGTGCATAGAACTCATTACTATAAAGAAAAAGTGGGGAAAATATTACCTACGTAAGAAAGAGCTTCGTTAATCGGAACCATGGTGAACGTGGTTACCACATCAATCACTTGTGCTGACAATGATCTCCTTCAATTTTTCGATGAAGTGCATAGAATTTGTAATATAATATACGCTTGTAACAAGGAGGCGAGATGTCTAGCTAGTTCCTGAGTAGGGGATCTCATAGCACTCAAAATCGTTCTCAGTGAGACATTAGCCTTCGATAGCCAATACAAACTAGGATCATAAGCTTCCGTTTTTCAGAGATAATTTTCATCATTTGTAGGAATGGAAGACTTTTGTATTAATCGATTGGAAGGGTATAATGTCTGCACACTGATAGGATTTCTGTTAGTGATTCGTTTGTCACGGTCATGGGACATCAGATGGTGCCCAAGAGTCCCGTCTGTGCCCCTCTGCTTTGACTCTGCAGGCAGTAACTATGCTGAGTTTGCAAAATTCATTCTAGGGTACAAGCACACTCGTGTACGTACTCATGTTGAACAATCTCACTCATAGGAATGGGGTCGCATTGTGAACCTGCGTGAAGTTGGATGAACGCATCGACATATTGGGCCCAATACATGGGTGGTGTGTAGCTGCTTTCAGCAGTGTTCCTTGGGACAACTCCACACCCGTAGACCAGGTTGTGGACGTACGTGTAGTACAAGCGCAAGTAAAGACCGACGCACTGTGCGAGCTGAACTTCATCCACGGAAAAAAATCCGGAGACCTGTTGTGCCTGCTGCGTCACCGAGGACCATTGGGAACCGTCTGCTTGCAGTAGCACTAAGAACACGCGTGAATCTGTCCAGGAGACATCCAAGCACGGTTGCTCTGGAGTCGAATGGGGAATGGAACGGCGCGCTGTTGTCTTCAGTGATGTGAGAAGGTTCTGACTGCGTGCGAGTGATGGATGTACACGTGTACGGTGAAGAGTTGGTGAGCAGCCTATTCTCCACTGCATTCGCACAGGACACTCAGGTCCAGCACCAGCCTCCATGGGGCTATCAGCTCTAACTCGTGGTTGGTGTTTCTGCAGGGTTAATTAACCAATGCCCGCTACATTGCACTGGTTGTTGTCCCCACTTTTATGGCATTTCTTCGACAGAAATGTGTGGTGCAGTTTCAGCACGACAGTGCACGTCCACATTCGGCTGCTGCCATGCAGTGTGCTTCTCGTGGTGCACAACTGCTTTAGCCACCAAGATCACCGATTTCTCGCCGGTTGAACACATACAGGACATGATGAAGCGGAAACTTGCTTATTCTTCAGAGCCTATTTGAATCGCTTAACTTCGACAAAAGATGCAAGATGCTTGGGACAATCTATTGCAGGATGCCACTCGGCACTTTTGTGATCATTTGGATGCGAAACTACATGCCTGCGTTACCGCCATAGGGAAGTACACTGTGTATTGATGCGACTGTATGGGCAATCTTAACTGCGTCTTTCATTTGAATTTTTGTCATTAAGGGTGTGCTAGAAATGTTGCGACAACTTTCGAGGGGTTGTAGAAGGTGTATTGAGATACAAATCGAGAATAGGAACCCCGTTTCCAGAAACATCATCCAACGGCGTAACAGAGCGTCGAAATTATACATGCCAGCCGCTGCCACAAGTGTACCCCTTCGGCAGGAAACGTGACTTTGCAGGCTAACGGGCCACAGGCGCAACGTCTCGCAATGTTATTTGTTATGCAGTGATGGCGGCTGATTGCCACTATCGCCAGTGGAGAAGATGGGGATAGATGCTGCGTAGACAGGCCTTGCCTCCTATAAATGCTATGGTTTTTGGCCTCAGTAGATGACAGTTTCTGACACACGATTTTTCTCTTGAAACTCTCTAAAATATCCTGTGTTTTTCTGTATACAGCAGGAAAATAAACTGCAAATGGAAACTTGTGTCTGAAACCGACATCTTCCAAGGCAATAGAGTATCACATATGTAGCTGGTAAGGTCTGTCTATGCAGCAGCTAGCTCCATCTCCTCCACTGGTGATTGCAGTAATCATTTGTGATCACTGAATGACAAACAACATTGCGAGACGTTCCACATACAGTCCGTCAGGGTAAAAAGTCACGTTTGCTGCCGAAGGGGTATTATAGTTACTTCGGCGCTCTGTAGCGACGTTCAATGGCGACGTTCGATGGCGTTTCCGGGGATGGGTTTCTGTCTTAGATTTGTCCCTCAAGACGCCCCGTACAAACGCTTGAAGTCTGTCGCAACATTTCTGTTAAACCCTGTATATTCCTGGGGCAACGGCCTTGCCGCAGTGGATACACCGATTCCCGTGAGATCGCCGAAGTTAAGCGCTGTCGAGCGTGGTCGGCACTCGGATGGGTGACCATCCAGGCCGCCATGCGCTGTTGCCATTTTTCGGGGTGCCAATTGAGGAACTACTTGACTGAATAGTTGCGGCTTCGGTCAAGAATACCATCATAACGACCGGAAGTGCGGTGTGCTCACCCCACGCCCCTCCTATCCGCATCCTCCACTGAGGATGACACAGCGGTCGGATGGTCCCGGTAGGCCACTCGTGACCTGAAGACGGAGTGCTGTATATTCCGACAACTATGAGCTACCTGTCACGTTACTTGTCAATAAAACGGCATTGTTCTTGAAGGTATTACATTATTTCTGGCAGTGTACCATGTCATTGGAATTCCTGTGGCCGGTTTATCTCTGCCGCCTCTGCAAACTTCTTAAAGTTACTTTCGTACTAGCCGCCTGGGGGTGGGGGAATGGGAGGGGGGGGGAGGGGGGCAGCACTATTATTCCTTGCATGTCGAGCCACGCAACAGTAGGAGCGTATAACGTGAGATATGCGCACGTACTTGGTTAGCCATCCTTTCTCTGCGTCAGCAGCCACTTGGGCGGTAGCTTAAGTAACGTTAATTCTAAGTCACGTTCCGTCAGTCTCGCAGCAAATTTTCAGGTTAATCTCTCCGTCCCTAGTCTTCCTTTTTGTTTTTTGTTTGCCTGAGAGACGGCGTGTGTGCGGAGGGAAGGCAGTGGGAGAAGAAGAAGTAGCGCGTGTTGTGAAGGCGGGGCCACAAACGCTGCCGGCTTAAACAAACAAACTCGCTGGGCGGCATGGAGGGGGCAGCATCAGCAGCAGCAGCAGCAGCAGCAGACGCCGTTTATAAACCAGACGGAAATACGCCACACTCGCTCCCGAGCAAACTCCGTCGCGGACGTCTGGCTGCAGGCGAAAGAAGTGCGCTCGCCGGAACACATCGCACCCCCCCCCCCCCTTTCCTCCACCCCCACCACCACAGCTGTCTTCTCGGTTATTTATATGATAATGGGTCGCGCTCACGGGAAATGAATAGGTGTTTTTCACAAAAAGAGCTCGAGCGGGAGACAATAATTGCGAACAGGTGGGCTACTTTATTTCAGAACACAATAAATCAGTGCGTCTTCTGCTCGTGCTCCTTTTGCTCTTGCTCTAATTCGCTTTCGCTGTGGCGGTGCCTGCGTAAGAAGTCGGGTGGTGGGGCGATGCATAACGGCAATAGCAAGCTAATGTATGTGAGTAGGAATATTATCGAATTCAGTGAGAGTGGTGTTCTGCTTATCACAGTCTCGTCGATTAAATATCCAGGGGGAACGTTCCTGAGCGACATGAAATGAACACTTAAGGTTGGCTGTAGTAAAGCTGAACGGTCGACTTCGGATTGTTGAGAGAATTCTATGAAAGTTCAGCTCATCTATAAAGGAGAGGCCCACAGAACACTTGCGCGATCCAATGATGAGCAGTGCTTGTGTGGTTAGGGGTCCTAGAAAGATGGATTAAAAGAAGTTCGAAACAAATCGGAAGGAAGGACGGAAAGAGAGAATTTGAGAGTTTGACTTTCCGTCTACAACGAGATCATCAGAAACGGAGCACAAATTCGAATTGGGGGAGCGTGGGGGGGGGGGGGGTAGGAGGAATCGGCCGTACCCTTTGCAGAGGAACCATCCCGGTATCGGCCTTAAGCAATTTAGGGGAAACTGGGTGGCAGGACCTACATTTGAACCGTCGTCATTCCAAATACGAGTCCAGTGTGCTAACCACTGCGATACCTCACTCGGTGTAGCATTACAGAGGCGGTTGGATTTGTTACTGGTAGCTTCGATCAACAAGCGTGTGTTGCGGAATTTCTCTGTGAGCTCAAACGGAACTCAGCAGGGTGAAGAAGCCCTTCTTTTCGGGAAACGCTGTTGAGAACGTTAAGAACACCAGCACTGACGACAGACTGCTGAACTAATCCATTGCCACCAACGTATGTCTCGCCTAAGGACTGAGAAGACAATAGAAGACGATCAGGGCTCGTACGGAATGTTACAGACGGTCGTTACACCCTCTTTTCATTTGTGGGTGGACAGGGAAGGGAATGGCTAGCAGTGGTACAAGATGCACTCTGCCTTGCACCGTATGTTGCGGAGTATGTATGTATGTATGTATGTGGATCATCCTTCCACGTCTGTTTATAACGTATGCTTTGGGGTACGCGTAGAAATTTTTGTGTTTGCGTAAATAGTGGCTCCACATGATGTTGATCCCAGTGTTATCAGTTACCAGCAACGGCTGCAGCCCGTGGCGCAAGTAGAAAGCATCACGCCCCCCCCCCCCCCCCCGCTCCGCCCCCCCCCCCCCCATCCTCCTAGTCACCCAACACGCCACACTCTCGTTTCTTTTCACATTTCGACATTTTTACTTTTCAGAAATTTTGTTGTTAATTCACTAAAATAGACTTTCATATAATCAATAATGGAATTCCTTAGAGAAACGTATCATCGACTCTTAAAACTTATCTTTCTGTCATGGAATGGAAAACTGTCGCCGGGAGGAAAGGATTTAGCTCTACTTACATGATGTTGCATTTTGGATGGGAAGCAAATGAGTAGGAGCGAAACTCAATAGCCGTATTCGCCTTAGATTAACCACGAAACAAATCAGACCGATGTGGTTTATTTACAAAAATGAAACGAAAGAATTTAATAGATTTAAACGTGCCATCGTCGTCCAACTCAAAGATGACCGAAACGCTGCGCTAGTGACAGTACTACCGGTTTGCCTTCCGTATTTAGTTTTTTTTGGTCAAGCCTAGCGAAAACAGATCCGCCGATCGATATCTGTCGGCGCTTCTTTTACTTTCGGCGCCACCAGCCTAAATAACATGTAGTACCCCCCCCCCCCCCCCCCCCACACACACACACACACACAACTTATCTCCACGACGAAGACTGGGCTTCATCGACTTCTCACATTACATTGGTGCTTGGAAGCGGTACGGGGAAGGAAGGGGAAGGTTAGCGTAAGGGAAAGCGAGGTGTCGCAGTTGGCCATAGATTGCCCCATGGAGAAGGTTCCACGGTACTTCCCGAATGGGTTAGCAACGAAACATACGGGTGGTTTCACGACAAAACACTCCTTGTGTTTTTAAGCCTCTGGCAATGATAGAGATACTCTGGAACATTCCACAGTAATTAACATTTGTATTGAGGAATTGTATTATAACTCTTCAGTGTTAAACTGTGAGTACGTCCACTCTCACATCTTTTGAGGAGATTTACTAACGTGATCACTTGGTACTGTAGAATTTGGGTATCGAATTTAGGAAGGATAGCCATCAGTGATTAATAAACAATATTTCATCAACATGGCTAGCAGATCTTATACCGATTATATCGTTGACAACTTCCTATTTTTTCGGATTTCACGAGAGGACACATTACTGATAGACGTTTTGGTGTTTGGAGCGATACAGGAAAGTTTACCTTGAGACAAAGCGAGGTGTTACAGTCCACAGATTGCTCCAGGAAGAACGTTTCATGGTGCAACGAAACGTACTGATGGTCTCATGTCATGATCACGCTCTGTGGTTTTACGCCTCTGAGTATGAAAGCTTTCATAACTATTTTTTCTTCCACTTATTCCAAATGGGAGAAAAACTGAAAAGATGTCTCTGTAGCAAGCAGTCGATCACTGAAAGTATCAACGCAGCTTTTTACGGATTTGAAAGGGATATCTCACATCAATCTCTTTGGTGAGGTGTTAGGCTGGCCAATGGGAAGTAAGGGCGACCACATGTTTCGCTTTGAACAAGCCGTTTAAATTGCATAAAGGCAGTCTAGTCTTGTCCGGGTGTACCTGTCGGCTCTTTCCAGATGTAGCGGTGCTGCCACGGAAGAGTAATACATTAAGTAGCTTTGAAGTCGGTTTTGTTGATCCTCTCAGACTACGTGCTCGCTCACGTCGCACAGCTTGGCGTAACATTACCTGCAGCATTTCTGGATCTTTAATGTGCATTTATTTATGTTCAAACTTAACGTTCGTTTTCGGTGAGTTGGTCAGTTTTCGAGGCATGGTACAGAATCGGGTTCCCATTAGGCTATCGGAATACTAGCCCCACTGAATTCATTAGACACTCATCTCGTACAATGCTTTTAATATTTTGTAATGTTAGTGGAATTCTTGCTCTTCAATTCTTTCTTTTATAGTAATCCTTCATGTCACGTGTTTCGTGCATGGACAACCGCATACATTAATGAAGCATTCATTAAGCTTTAGAAGAAGTACTAATCACTTGAAGTAAAGTTTATGAGGTTCATTCATAATTCTTTGCCACTATTAACGTCATGTTTAAAGAAACCTTAAATTGACGATATTGTGTGCGTTTTGCACCCTTGTATCAAACTATAATACCTAAATTTGCAGACTTTTTGCCCAGCAATCGTATGAGCCAAAGGGAGCCACTATTATAATCAGTGTATCCGTTTTTCTACAATTGCGATTAACACAAAACTTCTGCCATTTCTTTGCACGCTCTCCAGATCAGAAGGTAAGCCAGCATCCAGAGATTAGGAGAAAGCTGGCGGTACATAACCGTATGTACAACGTAATTACTGAGTGGTAAGATTTCGAATTTCTAAACAGCAAAGGACGCATCGGTAGATTCAGCCACGCATGCTCACTCGCGCGTAACTTGTCTAGAAGGTGGTTCACGTACAACTTCTTGAAATCAGATTATGAACTTACTACAAGCGAGTATGATCATAGGATTCATTCAGTAGTTCAGTTATACCCGCTATTCCTTCGATGTGCACAGCAAGTTGCACCAGTCCTCCGCTTTACAATTGCAGTCATAAGGCGTTACAAATCATTTCTAGGGTCTAAAATTTATGCAGAAGAGAAAATTTATTGAGGGCGTGTTTCAGGATACATATGTTTGTCTAATCCGAATGCCTGAAAAGCAGGTAGGCAGCTCACAAGATCTACATCTTCATACATACTCCGCAAGTCACCTTACAGTGCGTGGCGGAGTGTACCACTGGTATCATTATCATCTTCCTACTTCTCTGTTCCATTTGCGAGAGGTGTGTGGCAAGAACGACTGTCTGTAAACTTGCGGATGAACTCTGATATTTTTGGTTTCCTGGTCATGGTCACTTCGTTACTTGTTTGTTTACAGAAGTAATATGTTGCGTGGCGCACAACACTTCTCTTGTAGGAATTGCTACTGGAGTTTGGCTAGCATCTCAGTAACGCACTCGCGCCGGCTAAACGATCACGTATCGAAACGTGCTGCTCTTCATTGGATCTTCTCTGTATCTTCTGTTAATTCTACTGAGTAAGTGTCCCAGACTGATGAGCAAAACTCAAGAAACGGTTGAACAACCTACAAGTTACGTCTTGTAGTCAGTAGTAGCGGTAGAAAGCAAGTGCTTCCGTCAGATTCACCAATGTCGACCCGTGACTAAAGAATGTCGTCATCAGTTCACACAAAGTCATAGTGACACACGTTTAGGCACGTAGAGTGTAAGACACTAACCGCACAATAAAGAATTCAACGAGATGTTTATTTCGATGTATACAGTGACTATGGAGAACAAGTATACAATTATTTAATGATTGAGGAAGGAATATGTAACGATATTTTAAACAGTAATATTTGTATTTTATATTAATTAAACCACAAAGAAGAACCACCTACCAAATGGAAGCATTCGTGGGGGCGAATCGAATGAGATATTCAAACGTTTATTTATTTATCCAGTTAATTATCTGATGAGAAGAATCTGAATTAAGTAATTAATTAAAGTCAAAATATTTAATCATACAAAGCGCGCGCACACACACACACACACACACACACACACACACACATTTATATATATTGCAGCACGTGTTAGAAAACGTAACCACACACAGTAAATAACATTTATATTGCAGGTTTTCAGAACTGAATTGTCGTTTTTGCCTAATTAATTAGATTATTCCATAGTTTTGCCCGTAATTCAGCTGTGTCAGAGCTACATAAATTATGATGATACCTGCAGAAAGAGCAGCTCATTCCCTATGAGATCGATGTGCCACTTGTATGCAAAAAGTATTGAAAGCACAATTCAGTGAAACTACAATGTATTGTATTGTATTAAACCGGGGACCTAGAAACGGCGGAGAGGCTTCGTCCCGCCGTAGCCCTCAGTAGTTCACTATCCAACAACAGGCCACAGCAGTCCACCCACCCCACCGCTGCCCCGCAACGAACCCAGCATCATTGTGCGCTGCGGCCCTCAGTGGACCCCCCCCCCCCCCCGGTAACGTCTCATACCAGACCAGTGTAACCCCAAATGTTTGCCTGTTAGAATAATTATGGTGTACGCGTACGTGGAAACGAAGTCTGCGCAGCAATCGCCGACACAGTGTAACTGAGGCGGAATAAGGAGAACCATCCCCTCATTCGCCGAGGTAGATGGAAAACCGGCTTAAAAACCATCCACAGGCTGGCCGGCACACCGGACCTCGACACTAATCGGTCGGGCGGATTCGCTCGGGAAACAGCGCGTTAGACCGTGCGGCTAGCCGGGGGAGCTCAACTACAATGTAGTCCTAACTATGTGAAAATTACTTTAACGTTAATTACGATGCGGGCGAAATAGGTATCTTAAAATTTATTAAGGCATTTCATTTTCATCAGCACATCATCGATGCAAATTTCGGAGTCTTCAGTTTTAATACGCACTTAATGATAGAAAGTTATAATTCTAACTGGTGAATGACAACACGAGTTGCTTGCCGCAATAAAGGGGAAACGCGAGTGCCATCTATAATGGGGTCAGCCATACTAGTCTCTGGGGAGTCTACTGGAAGCTTTTGAAGAGGCAACATCTGCGGTACTTTAGGTAGAGGTTTAGCTGCCTGGGGCTTGTAAACTTTTTCGTGCCTGTTGACTCTTCAGACAGTTGGTGAACGCTGTGGGTCGGGACGTCAACTCTGGCAGAATAGTACGCACCAGGCAGTAGATCTGGACTTGTGTTTATTTTGTATGGGCCAGCAAAACTTTGCATTCTAAAAGCTGATTTAGTTGTACTCAAATGTAAGCAGTACTGAAACCCTGTATGGGGAGGGGGAGCGGTTGGGGGGGGCGGGGGGGACGGGGCGGGGCGGGGAGGAGGGGCCTTGGTGGTATTTAGGTTGAACTATGACAGCAGTTAGGTGAGTCTTCACCAGTAAAATCTCGAATGTGTGGAACTGATTTTAAAATTGTGGCAATTTTAATTACTGAGCACATGGCTGACATTATTTATGCTCCATTTGTACAACCGAACAAACTTATTTTTCTGTTTGTGCACATCAGTGAGAATTAATTTAGTTTTTATAGAGAGAAACAGGGACAAATATTTTATTAATCACGTTAACAAAAGGAATAACGACATTACCTGCTGATGGGCACTGAACCAAATCAGTGGAGAAACCCTGTGCCAGACCAGAACACAATCTCGGGTTTTCCGTTTCTTGCAAACGGTTGGTCGTCCTGACAGCGTCGACCAACCTGACGCGGTCCTTGACCGATTCAAATTCCCTACGTATCAACGCACTGCTGACGTAGTGCCCCTGCCCATTACGCTCACTACTAGTAGCGGTCTCTGATTCCCGTAGAGGTTCAAAATGGTTCAAATGGCTCTGAGCACTATGCGACTTAACTCCTGAGGTCATCAGTCCTCTAGAACTTAGAACTATTTAAACCTAACTAACCTAAGGACATCACACACATCCATTCCCGAGGCAGGATTCGAACCTGCGACCGTAGCGGTTGCTCGGTTCCAAACTGTAGCGCCTAGAACCGCTCGGCCACTCCGGCCGGCTTCCCGTAGAGGCTCGGGCTTTTTGTACAACTGCATTATAAGGATCGTGACCATCTCGCCCTAGTTATACCGGGTGTCTCTCTTAAGAGTCGTCAGGTGCATTTTCCCCGCTGTTTCGGCCGAGATTTACATTTCGTTTTTGCAACGAAAGCGGGGTGCACTCAGTGCTTATGAGGCAAACTGAGGAGCTACTTGACGGAGAAGTAGCGGCTCCGGTCTCGTAAAGTAACATACGGCCGGGAGAACGGTGTGCTGACCACAGGCCCCTCCATATCTTCATCCAGTGTCGCCTTTGGGCTGAAGATGACACGGCAGCTAGTCGGTACCGTTGGGCCTTGATGGCCTGTTCCGACGGACGTTCTTTTTTTTTTTTTTTTTTTTTTTAACGGAGAACTAGTGGCAGCCCAAACAATTACGGCTCGTCATGTCTTTCATGCGACTTCCAGTGCCAACAGGAAACGTCGATTTTTATCCCACTGCAAACAAAATTAACTTTAAATCTTAATTTTACGTGTCAATTCGATGAAGTGCTCCAAAATTAATGAAGTTGGGTCGGTATGTACTGACAGAGACAGTAAAACACGAAGAACAAACAAATCCAGCAGCGACTCAGAAGCGGTGCACTCCGAGTATTACCAGTCAGCGCGCGCCAGGGAAGTGCTAACGCTGCTGGAGTACCGGTTATTCCTCGAATACTGTTGTCCCTGTTAAGACACATCGGTGAAACACATATCTCACTAGACTAATCTGGGGCTGATCTATTGAATGGGCAGGTAAAATTGTTGTCGTTGTCGTGGTCTTCAGTCCTGAGACTGGTTTGATGCAGCTCTCCATGCTACTCTATCTTGTGCAAGCTGCTTCATCTCCCAGTACGTACTGCAGCCTACATCCTTCTGAATCTGCTTAGTGTATTAATCTCTCGGTCTCTCTCTACGATTTTTACCCTCCACGCTGCCCTCCAATACTAAATTGGCGATCCCTCGATGCCTCAGTACACGTCCTACCAACCGGTACCTTCTTCTAGTCAAGTTGTGCCACAAACCCCTCCCCAATTCTATTCAATACCTCCTCATTAGTTATGTGATCTACCCATCTAATATTCAGCATTCTCCAGTAGCACTACATTCCGAAAGTTTCTATTCTCTTCTTGTCCAGACTATTTATCGTCCATGTTTCACTTCCATACATGGCCACACTCCATACAAATACTTTCAGAAACGATTTCCTGACATTTAAATCTATTCTCGATGTTAACAAATTTCTCTTCTTCAGAAATGCTTTCCTTGCCATTGCCAGTCTACATTTTATATCCTCTCTACTTCGACCATCATCAGTTGTTTTGCTCCCCAAATAACAAAACTCCTTTACTACTTTAAGTGTCTCATTTCCTAATCTAATTCCCTCAGCATCACCCGACTTTATTCGGCTACATTCCATTATCCTCGTTTTGCTTTTGTTGATGTTCATCTTATTTCCTCCTTTCAAGACACTGCCCGTTGCGTTCAACTGCTCTTCCAAGTCCTTTGCTGTCTCTGAGAGAATTACACTGTCATCGACGAACCTTAAAGTTTTTATTTCTTCTCCATGGATTTTAATACCTACTCCGAATTTTTCTTTTGTTTCCTTTACTGCTTGCTCATTATACAAATTGAATAAAATCGGGGCCGGCCGAAGTGGCCGTGCGGTTAAAGGCGCTGCAGTCTGGAACCGCAAGACCGCTACGGTCGCAGGTTCGAATCCTGCCTCGGGCATGGATGTTTGTGATGTCCTTAGGTTAGTTAGGTTTAACTAGTTCTGAGTTCTAGGGGACTAATGACCTCAGCAGTTGAGTCCCATAGTGCTCAGAGCCATTTGAACCATTTGAATAAAATCGGGGATAGGGTACACCCCTGTCTCACTCCCTTCCCAACCACTGCTTCTCTTTCATGTCCCTCGACTCGTATAACAGCCATCTGGTTTCTGTAGAAATTGTAAATTGCCTTTCGCTCCCTGCATTTTACCACTGCCGCCTTCAGAATTTGAAAGAGAGTATTCCAGTCAACATTGTCAAAAGCATTCTCTAAGTCCTTAAGTCAGGTAAAATTGTGTTTTAAAAATCATTTTATTTATAATGGGAAACAAGCCAACGCTGTCCGTCGGCTCTGGTAGTCATATGGAAGACGTGATGAGCACCATTTGTTTGGGTTGACATGAACATAAAAACAAACACCACATGTATATTTGTGCAAACATGCTTTGTCAATTGAAAGTTCCCAAACAGTAGGAGACTCGCTTAAAAGTTACTCCGTCGCGTCGCATAGGGAAAGGATTTTAATCCAGTACCATCACGGAGTACTCCTCAAACGAATCTGACACAGCTCGATAGAAATACTGTACTGAATTGTTTTTCTGTGTCGTAGTGAAGACGAACAGATACGAATTTAATTCCGAAAGTCTCTGCACAACATTTTTCTAATTTATGAGAGAAGAACAACATTTTCAGTGACATCGTTCTTCAATATATCAACCCCGCTCTCGGTCCATTGTTGCACAAGCTGGACATCCAGTAGCCTCAGAAAAGAAAAGGTTTTCCATTGAGAAGCAAAAATACAGGGTGGTCCATCTGAAGTTTCGGATGAGATTATCTCGAAAACTATACGTCGGGTAAAAATAGTGGTTAAGACAAGATCGTAAGCTCAATGGGGGACATCAAATGATACAACACGTGACCTCTAGCCCCCGCCCCCTTGGTTGGGGCGGGGAGCAACATTTAAACCTTAAGTGGAAACATCCATTTTTTATTGCATATTCGGATTCTCCATGAAAAAGTAATCGAGTTTTGTCCGAAACACTTTTTAAACCATTGACAGATGGCGCTGAAATCGAGAAAAAAGTAAAATTGGACAAGAGATCTGATTTATTTAGAATTATCTGAGAAAGACGCATCGAATCGATAAAAAAATGTGCACCAATTCTTTCGTTACGTATAATTAAGCTGTTTTTGTGCAAAATGGGCTGAATCCCACTTTTAGCGATACCCACGAACAACGACATGGACGTAGTAGAATTATGTTCCCACAGAGTGCTTCATTAGTGTTCAAAATGGCTTTGAGCACTATGGGACTTAACATCTACGGTCATCAGTCCCCTAGAACTTAGATCTACTTAAACCTAACTAACCTAAGGACAGCACACAACACCCAGTCATCACGAGGCAGAGAAAATCCCTGACCCCGCCGGGAATCGAACCCGGGAACCCGGGCGTGGGAAGCGAGAACGCTACCGCACAACCATGAGCTGCGGACGCTTCATTAGTGTGAGTCCCCTGCCTCTCACATGTTGGGATGCTTCATTAGTGAGAGTCCCCTTGCCTCTCATAATTTGGGGTGCTTAATTAATGAAATTTGCCACGAAGAAATTGTTCAAAATTATACCCATTTGCTTAAATGCATAAAGTCAATGTCTGCAAAAGTTGCCCACAGTTTTTAGGAGCACGTCCCGTGGTATGGCTGCACACGCTCTTCGAATGCGTTGCTCCATATCGTTTCTGGTTATGGGCTGTCTTTCATAAACAATAATTTTTAAATAACCTCAGAAGAAAAATATCTAGAGATTTTAGGTCTGGTGAACGTGGAGGCCACTGAATTGGTCCACCACGTCATATCCACCGACCAGGGTACCGTAAATTTAAAACGTTCCGCACATTTTTAGCATAATGGGGAGCTGCTCCATTCTGTTGGAACCACATTCGTTGCCTAGTTTCTAAATCAACTTCTTCCATTAGCTCCAACAAAACATCGCGGAGAAGTTGTAAATAAGATTCCCCAGTAAGATTTCGGTCAAAAAAGTACAGTCTTATCAAGTAACCGTTTAAAATTCCACACCAGGCCATTAATGACCATTTCTGTTGATTGTCAGCGGGTCTCTACCAGTGTGGACTGACAGGGGACCAATAATGACAATCATGACGATTTAATTTGCCATTGTTCTTTAATGTGGCTTTATCGGTGAATATAATGTATCTAAAAAAATCATTGTCACGTCTTATCATTTCCAAGGCCCATTGGCAGAAATGCATGCGTATTTTCATATCTTTCGGCGTTAATGCCTGTGTCAGTGTGATATGATACGCAAGGTATTTATGTGCCTTATAATCTTCAAAACAGTTGATTTCGGTATTCCAGTTTGTCTCTGAATCGGACGACTATTAATTTGCGTTCGAGTTGAAAACAGGCGAGGACGGTATTGGTAGGAGCGTCATTTTCATTGTATTCACGATGACGAGGTGGACGGTGCATGTACCCATTTCGAGCTTGCTGAGTGCAATTTAGAGTAATGTTTTCGCTTAGATGTCGTCTGTCTGGGAAACGATCGGCATACAATTGCGCAGCTGCAGCGTAATTGTTATGGCATTCATCTAAAATTGACTTCATATCAACAGTCTTTGTAGGAGGATAGTTAGCCATGTTTCGTTAAAGAATAATTTACTTTCCTCAGTTGATGTTTACGGTTCACAATCTGAAAGTGAAGTGACGTCTGATCGCATTGCACCGACCTATACCGAGCCGTAGTTCGCAGTTTGGCCACAGTAGCGCCACAGTCGGATGAGTAATGAAATTGTGAAAAGTTCCGTAACGAGATTTTAATACCATTCCGCCTCCCTCCATCAAAAACTGTGGCGGGTAGGACAGATTTTGTAAAACAATAGCTTAATTTGGCGTAATGAAAGAATTGGTGCATATTTTGTTTCGATTTGATGCGTCCTTCTCGGATCATTCTAAATAAATCAGAGATCTTCCCCATTTTTAATTTTTCTCGATTTCAGCGCTATCTGTCAATGGTTTAAAAAAATGTTTCGGACAAAACTTGATTACTTTTTTATGGAGAATCCGAATCTGTAATAAAAAGGGGGTTTGCATTTAAAATTTAAAAGTTACCCCCCCCCTCCCCACCCAATGGGGTAGGGGATGGAGGGTCACGTGTAGTATTATTTGATGGCCCCCTTTGAGCTTAAGAACTTGTCTCACCTACTATTTTTACCTAATGTATAGTTTTCGAGATGATCTCATCCGAAACTTCAGATGGACCACCTTGTATAATCACCTCTTTCTTCCTTCGTCCACGGGAGATTAATCGAAGATATCTTCAACCCACTTATAGTTGAAGAAACAGATGGAAGTCCGAGGAGGCGATATCAGGATTGTATGCAAGATGCTGCTACGCTGTCGCCATACGGCAGTCGATCTCGGCGTTGTTTCCAATTTCGGGTTTCAGCTCGCTATAATTTGTATCAATTAACATTTAGCGCGTTTTTAAGGTAATGTTGCAGAACTGGCCTTTGTGTGTCCCAAGAAATTGTGAGCGTCACTTTGCATACAGATGGTTGAATCTACAATTTGCTTTTCGCTGGTGATCCAGGGAGTTTCCGTGCCGTACTCTGCTTTGCGCTCCCGGTGCATAACGGTGAACCCATGTTCCATCTCCAAGAGGACTGTTTCAGAAACATTTCATCTTCGTTAGCATGACAATCCAGTAGACGCTGGCAGATTCTCACTCAGTGTAGCTTGTGCTGATCATTGAGCTGTTTTTGTGCCCTTACTGGACAGTTTTTACTGAAGTTAAGCCTTTTACAGATGAACCATGGAGAGCCATGACCGATGTGCATTTGGTTCGCCACTGCATCAATAGTCACAGGCCAGTCATTCGGTATCAGGTCACTCACTTGCTCACTGTTTGCGTCAGTAATGTATGTGACTGGATATCTTGGTCTTTTTTCGTCCTTCACGTATCTTTAGTCGCTTTTAAATTGCTCAGTCACAGGTAAACACTTCGCCATGGTAAAACATTGCCAACCAAAAGTGTGCTGATTCCATGCCATGGTAACCCTTCAGATCACAAACAACGGATTACAGAACTCTGTTCTTAATTGCTGCAAGCGGAAACTGTGGCAGCCAAGTTTACTACACAGGAGCGGAAAGCTAGCTGACGTGGCAAGCCTGAATCCTGCAACAAGCAGTTGGGATGTTACGCTCTAGCGGCTTGCGACTGCACTGTGTTTTACTCCCAACCTAGAGCCGATTTGGACGAATGCGAAGATGCTCACTGACTTATCCTCACAGATACACGTTAGCAGACAGTACTTTTCTGAGGAATCGTTCGCTGGTGAGAAACTGCGTCAAATATATGACGATCCCTATTTCAGCCATTGTAAACATTCCTTACAAGAATGTACTTGCACTACTACACTACCTGCCCCACAGGCGCGCTGTCAGAAACTAGTATGCGTTGTCTCGCGTAGTTTTCAACGTGTCTCGTAACTTGCAACCAGCATCTACCAATGTGAACTGGGGATAGTCGGTATGGACTCTGTTTTTCCATGTTTCTAGCTTGAAATGATGGTGTTTCTGGACCCAGCATGATATCCATATCCTGTGACATGCAGTACATACACATGTAGCAAATATGTGGCTCTCAGTAGTGTCGCAGCATGATCATTGTTGTTTTTAGAGCACTGAGTATGCATGGCGAAGCTGTATGAGGAACATCATTCCCCACCACTTGCTTTTCACACATTTCAGCTTCACTCGGCCAGCATTTCCATCGCTCACCGTCCCACGGGAGACGACTTGTCAAGTGTCTGCCCTGCCAGGTAGTTAAGTGTGATATACAGAGTATCCATGTAGATGTAGAGGTAGAAGTGTTATCCTGATGTCTAGTGGCAATAGCACATGGCTAAGGAAACATGGTGCTTAGCCTCGTCCCAATGCAGTACGTTGGGTAGTGTTCCACAGAGGAAGCACACTATATCTGCGCACTTTGAGATTTGACCGCTTACGTGTAAGAAAGCAGTCTTGAGCACATGGAATCATCTTACTCATAGATGCCACAGCGCAGCATCCGCCTGGTGAACCAGCTAAGTGTCGTTTGCTCTCCACCATTCTCTTTGCGCGGTATAGAATGATGCGACAGGCAGTTCTTTCACTCGCCAACAAGTGGAAGATCACACGCTAAGTGCGAGGTAAAAGGCGAATAGTACTGTCATGCGGTTAAGAAAACGTCGTTTCTATATAGCTTCAATACAATGCATTGACACTAACCGGTCTGGCATGCGTTGCAATGCATTTGGAATTATAATTACTTTTTACCTGTCGATTTTCCATGAGTTCTATGGAGAGAATGCGTGCCGTATACCTGAAATTTAGCAAGTATTATTACAGCGACTGAGTATGATTATGCATAACGAAAATTAAAGCGATAATCGGATACTGAATTTAAATGAATATTTCAGCTGTGGAATTATAAATTTATATCAGTGAATAGCTTATGAAATAAATCTTGTATTCAGTCGGCAGTCTCACTGAGGATGCGACATGTTTTCGACAGAAACATGTAAAAAGATTATATTAAGGTCCGTGATAACTCAACGTAGTTGTCAACTTTGCTCATACTTATCTAAAATTCTCAATCCAGCTAAATGGTAGACTCTCGTGAGTAAATCGAGCTAATGAACTGATATGGTTCGTTACAGTTGATAATGTTAACTGCACTGTGTAACTCTTTTGTTTTATTATGTTGCTGTTTGTCGTTGTTGTGTATGTGAATTGGTTTCTTAGTCTTTAGCTTTCGTCTGCGTCTGTGCTGTTGCGTGAACCGGAAAAACGCAAGTGGCGTGCCGTCTCGTAAAGAGAGTCGTCAAATCCGTGTGAAATTTTATATCTGTATTTCAATTACCTTTTACTAAAAATGATTAAAAACATAAAAATGTATAGTAAATAAGCTGTCCTGTTAAATCCTGTATTGTGCAGTGCGATGAACAGTGCTGTAATGCATGACGTCACAGTGCTAGTTTTACTGTTCCAACATACAAAACTAACAGAATAAAAATTCTACGTAAAATTACAAATAGAATTTTTAAAGAATAAATTTCCAAAATTCTTTTATATAAAATGATTCAAAAATGGCTCTGAGCACTATGGGGCTTAACATCTGAGGTCATCAGTCCCCTAGAACTTAGAACTACTTAAACCTAACTAACCTAAGGAAATTACACACATCCATGCCCGAGGCGGGATTCGAACCTGCGAACGTAGCGGTCACGCGTTTCCAGCGCCTAGAACCGGTCGGCCACACCGGCCGGCTTTTATAAAAATGTCCGGTAATTTTACGTACGCAAACCAACTAAGCACAATCCCATACACTAAATGACACACACACGTATAAGTAACTTTGTACTGTAAGAATAAGCTTGTCTGATTGAGTAAATGAGATCTGAACTACACTGTATTGAAATGAACCAGTTAATAACTATTAAATACAACGCTTAGTCGTAAATGATCTTATTGTGCCGTGACTATAAAGTTAAACTGACCCTAACAACTTTTTATGACTTACCTTGTGACAGCGGAAACTCTGTACAGCTCTAAAGTGCTGAAAATTAAAATTCAGCACAGCACTGCGAAGTGCAATGCCAGAAAAGCTGTACGTTGCGAAGTATATTTTTGTTTCTGTCTGAAATTTAGCCCAACTTTTTAGAACCTAATATGAGTTGAACTGTAGCTGGTACGAATGCATCTTGACTTTGTATTAAATGCGCAACGGAAGGATCAAAATGTCCACCTATCTCGCGTCTTGACGGTATTGCTGCAGATATCTCGAAAGCACAACAGCAAACAACAAGCAGGCAGGAGCTACGCTAGTTTTTTGTTTCTAAATACATATTCAAACTGCTGGATGTGGTAATGCGTAATGACAACGAGTTTAGAATGAAATACATACTTAAAAGACAGAGTAAAACTTCGCGTGATCTTCACACATAACACTGGTCAGAACAATACTTCGCTTAAGAAAGTGAACAATGATCTGAATAGGGCACAAAGTTAACAGAGAATATCTATAAAAATCAAACAGCTCGACCAATTAATATGCGTATCAATGACTCAGGGAAGTGGGGTAGTCTTTCTCTCAGCTCTGAGCAAGTTAACTAGCAGAGAAAAATCATTCCTAGCTGCGCAGTACTCCAGTCTTACCCCAGACTTCTTCTCTTCGAAAATAATGACATTATTCAAAGTTTATATTCCTTTCATCTTTTAATGCACCCATCGTACTGATCTTCTCTGTCCCTTCTTCGTCCAACAGCTACAGTCACAAATCCACACAGCACTAGTGGTTCCTCATATACCACACTTCAACTAAGAATGTATCAGACTGCGCAGAGACAAAGACTGTGTCACGACAAGACGAAAGTCTGATTAACAGTAACGTAACTTTCTCTTTGACGTGCACATCGATGATACAAAAATCAAAATGACCATACCACCTTACAAGGCAACTATGCTATGCACATCATGCTTTATATTTTGAGTGACGATGTTTCGCTCAAATCAATGCGGCGACACACAATATTGCAAAACAATATTTTCGTGAGGAGACGGTGGAAGAAACTAGACTTACTGAATTATTGAAAAGATATCAGCATTCAAAAACTCTATTGCAAAACTCTGATTCCTTGAGAATTACAAGCTTCTTTACAGAAACTCAGTTCTTATAAAAAATGTGACCCTCCCATGAGATTGGTTAATGAAATGATAGGGGAGTGGTGAATCTATAAATATGGGTCCAAGTTATGTGAGCAGATAACTTTGTTTAATCACGTCTCGACAGTCAAAGTAATTGACCGGAACCAACAAAGAAAAATCATATTAAAATTTTGCCTTACTCGAACTTAACATACAAGCAAGCAATGCAGCGACAACCTTACCGGAATATCATCACACTTTTCAAATAATTCTTTAGAAAATCTTACATTATCTGCGTTTGCATATCTCAGTTCTGCTAGTTATTTCTGGACCGCTCAGCAGCGTCACCAACACGCGACTCTCTCAGTTACTTCCCACTAAATGCTCCACTGGCAACGACAATGCTACTGACACCCAAAGATGGTATTGCTTGTACTCAAAACATCTCTGGCTTAACATATCGACTACTGAAGACTTCCGTTTGAAAAATATCCAGTGTACGCATACGAAGTACGACATACCGAACAGAATGAGAGTTCAGGTTAGTTTCACTGAATACCAAAAATAAGCTAGAAAACTTACAACTTTCAGGAAAAAGAAAGGAAGCGCGTGGTGTACTAGTAATAAGGAAGGCTCACCGTGCTTGCACACACTGTAAATTTGCAGCCTGTGTGTAAGTGAGCGCGAGAGCGTGACATCCACATGGTAGTAAACAGGACTCACTCAGCTGTGACATTAGACAATGAAGCACCGATCATCTTCGGCAACTTCCGCCAAGTTAGGTAAAGTTTGTTCGCGTTCCCACTCGCACACTACAGCCACGTGCAGATCATTCTGACCGGTCTCGCGCGTGCGGCGCTCTGATAACCACCGCTCACGCAACTGTGTCATTACGCGAGATAATCCTTGACAACATCCGCACGGCTGTAAAGAGTTTATTCGTTCTCTCCTTGCCATGCACCGCAAAAAAGTGCAAACCACTTAGATCGGCCACTATCTTGCAGGCTACTGGTGATTTACTGTCCTACGCCCTGCCTATTCACTCCATTAGTCGACGGCGAACCGTGCTAACAACGCTTTGGTGGCTCACAGCAGTTCACTCTAGAAGGCGGTTTCCCCCGCATTGAGGTACCTGAGACACAAGCTTGATGCAGTGGCGCATGAGAAGCCCTGTAACTTCATTACAATGGGGTGGAGTGCACCGGGAACCGCAGACTGGCCACAATCAAATGTGATCTTGGCCACCGAGCACTCGGCAGTGACCTACCTCCACAGCCGAAATCGGTAATACACGGCTCGGAGGTACGCCTTTTCGAAACCCGGTGGTGGAAAATTTTTGTTTCCAGTATTTGGCCAGCAAGGGGAGGAGAGGCGGTAGCATAAAATTTTTGTCACTAGTCTCTGCACCAATGACTTGGACTAAATTCCAGAACTCTCCACAGTGTCTCATGAAGTGAGCGCACGCGATCGTCCATCGGATGGGGACGTCAAGCTTGGCGGCGCTCGTAGCGCTGTGCAGGAGAAGTAGGTTCCGTGCTGGCATTGGATTTCACTCTCTCTTTCCCTCCGTCCATAACACAGCCTCAACAGCACGCACTAAGAGCATTCATCAGTCATTCACGCGCCACAGATATACACTTGACAAATTCGTAACATGTCGGAGCAAGGCAATGGAAAACTACCCCCATTATGGCCTTGCCTAGAACGGCGACGCAGGATTCTGGCATCTGCTCTCCTACGCTCATTCCCTGAGCGAGCGATTACTTTCTGACTCGGCTGTCACGCCGTCTGCTTATACGAGGGCCAATGTCGTTTGAAAAATATGAACTGTGTTTTGGGACATTGTGGAATATTCCAGCTTCAGCCCCTATGGTTTCATCAAGTTCCAGTAGTGGCGGCGCTATACGTAGCCTTCAAAATTACGTCTGTGACGGAGGTGCGTTGCAGTCAGAGAGATGTCATTGGTTTTCTTTTGAAGAGAAACCAGAGCATCGCAAATACTGATATGCGCTTTCAGAATGTCAGCGGAGACCTGACAGTGAACAAAAGCTCGGCGAGTCGTTGTGCGAGGCGTCTATCATCAACGCAACAAGGGCGCGCAACGTGTCCTATCTCCCACGTGCAGGCCGACAGCACAGAGCTGAGACTCTTGCAATATGGGAACGTGTGGACACTCTCATTCGAGGTGATCGGTGAATCACATTCAAACACCTCGCTGCACAACTGGTCGTCTCTGTTGGCAGTGCTCGCACACTTGTCCACCGGTTGGCATACTCAAAGTTTTGTGCCGCATGCGTTCTTCGCCGCCTAACGGAGGACCATAAAGTTCAACGAAGGACCATCTGTGTGGAATTGTTTGCGCGTTAGGGGGCTGATCGTGACAATTTTTGACGAACGTCGTCATGGCGATGAAACAAGGGTTCGTCACTTCGAACCGGAAACAAAACGGCAATTCCTTGGGTGGTACCAGACAACCTCTCCTCCGAAGAAAAAGTTCAAAACCGCACCCTCAGCAGGTAAAGTCATGGCGACGGTCTTCTGGGACTCTGAACGGGCTGTTCTATTTGATGTCCTCCCTCACTGTACAACGATCAACTCTGAAGTACACAGTGCTACTCTGAAGGAATTGTAGAAACGGCTTCAGCGTGTTCGTCACCACAAAAATGCAAACAAACATCTCGTTCTCAAATTCAAATTTCAAGTTTGTATGAATTGCTAAGGGACAAAGCTGCTGGGGTCATCGGTCCCTTGAGTTACACACTACTTAAACTAACTTATGCTAACAACAACACACACGCCCATGCCAGAGGGAGGACTCGAACCTCAGGCGCGAGGGACCGAGCAATCTGTGAAATGGAGCCTCAAACATCGCGGCCACTCCGTGCGGCATCTTGTTCTCCATGACAATGTAAGGCCTCGCACAAGTATGAATACCCGTAAGGTGCTCATAATACTTCATTGGACTGTTTTTCCTCATCCACCCTGCAGCGTGGACCTCTCACCTTCTGACTTCCATCTGTTTGGCACAATGAAGGATGCATTCTGCGGGAAGCAGTATGTGAATGATCGGGAGCTTCTTGACGCACAAGTCGATGGCTCCGACGTCGTGCAGTAGAGTGGTTCCATCCGAGCATTCAGGAACTCCAAGTAAGGTGGTTCAAGGCCGTTGCATTGAATTGAGGTTATGTTCAAAAATAAGGTTATGCAGTCAAAAGAGTGGGGAGTAGCATGGTGTATTGGAGTAGAGAATGAAAGCAAGCTGCTTTCAGAAAAAAAGTATTGCATTACTTATTGAACGTCCCTTGTAGACGTCTGAGTCACGTGACACACCGACCTCTTTACCACACTAGCTATCTCTAATTTAAAAGCTATGTTCTGTGCATTCTGCGAATCAAGTGCGCAATTAGTACACTATATTGTACGGGACATGAAGTTTTCTTCCCTTTCCATTTGTGATTGAAGCTATATCTCCCCATGTGAACTGCTAGTTAATCTCATTTTAGTTCCAAGATCCCTATGGGATCTCCATCCTGGTAGATGAAGAATAATCTTTGTCATGTAAGGTGGTGGAACGTAGACAAAGATTTATTGCAGTAAGTGTTTGAAAATGTCGTCTTGAAAAAAAAAAGAAATTCTTCTTTCTCTCTTTACGACATAAATGTTTCTGTGTTATGACACCATTATCAGTGGTCTTCTACTTACTTATTGTGAAAGATAAATTGCGTAGAAAAATTAAGGTTAGTGTTATTTCATTACAGTTTTACTCAGACGAATAAAAAATTTATGATTTTGAAGAAATTGACATAACAGATGAACTCCTATGAACTCTTTCTCAATTTAATAGTCGTTGATGTCACTCAGTCGAAAGACGTAAGGATATAAGCTATGATGACTAAACCACGTTTTGCTCAAAAGTAACAAACGATACGTATAGGAAACCGACAGTCTTTTTAGAAAATCAATACGGGAAATTTTTATTCCCGGTACAGTTAGCTGTGTAGTCCAATTTCGGACTGCGCCAGACGTCGGCCCTTAGTTTTCCGTCAGTGCGTCTTTGGGAGCGCTTCCAAAACAGTTAGTAGTCCTTGGAAGACTGTGATGTGAGGACAAATAACAATGTTTGAACCTCCTTCCGCTTCGCCTTTATCATGATTTTGTGCGTGTGTTGGCGCTGGAACGCAGGTGGAAACAGAGAAAAAGTGGAAGGAGAGTTTTAAAAAGAGAGAAAGAGACAGCGAGAGACACTGACAGAGTAAAAGAGGAAGCGGAAGATATGACGGATTCAGCTACAGGAGGGATACCGGGCAGAGAGTAACTGCAGTAATAAAAATGCGACAGACTTCAGAAGCATTGTTCAGGCGCGCAGTACCTCGCGAGAGTTGCTTGCTTTAAAAGCGGTAAACGGCCCGCCGTCACACAGAAAGAGGAAACGCGGTTTTTAATGGCTCGCCAGCTTCTTGCCGCTGTTCTAAACAATATTCTGGTCGGTCCACCAAGTACCGACAGACGAGACTGCTTTTTATAGGCACCCTATAAGTCTGTCTAGACAGTCAAGTTTTACTACGCTCTCAGCACACAGCAAGTTCTGTGCGCGTAAAACAGCCAACGGTTAGCTGGTGAGCCGAGCCAGCCCGTAAACAGGCGGAGGCGCACCACCACAAAACAGTTACCAGGTATCACCCGTTCGTGCACACTTACGCTACAGTAAGGCCATTATCTCTCTATAAAATCGGATTTTCCGCCCTACTTGTTCTCCGGATTTTGATTCTCTTTAAAAATGTAGTCTGCTACACTTAGGGTCCTCAGTTTTTCATCTGCCACAAGTTCATAGACGCTAATAGCCCAACACACGCGGAACTGAAGTAATCTGTGTTTCCCCTCAGTCTCGATGTATGAAATCTCTAATGGTATACTTTCCAGCAATCAGCCCAGTTGATTTCTGCACGGTAGGCCTACTCTGACGACCAACTCAATAGTCTTCTTCAGGTGCTCCGAGCTGTGTTATTATGCGTACTCGCTATCTGGACTTCAACAAGATTACGAAATATGGTTGATGTCGCGCCACTGTATTTAGCCAAGTTCGACTGCCGGCGGCCGCTACGCCCTTTGATGCTCATTTGATAGTCATTTGATTTTCGCATCTCGCACTGTTATTCCTACAAAAACACGGCACTCTATCAAAACATGTGTTTCGCTCCAGTAAAAAAAAGAATTTTTCTTTGTCATGTTAAAGACGATATACGTCTCTGTAAGTCGGGTGTTTACCACATATCTCGTTTTTAGTCTGCTCCAAGGGAGATGGCGGAAAATCTAATAAACTTGAACGGAGGTTCAATTTGGATCCATCACTGAATTTATTAAAATCTCGCCGACCACACTGATCCGTCACATCTGGTGGAACGCTGACAGAATGTGGAATTCACGGAATAGCAGTACGAATACCTAAACCTGGGAGGGGACCATTAAACAATAATAACAAAGAAATTAATCCAGTAACGAAAAGTAACAGTTCCACCGGATATATACCAGGGCAGAAAACGATTGTGTGTGTATTAAAATTTTCGTCGACTTCAAGGGAGATGGCGGGAAACCTAATAAACTTGAACGGAGGTTCAATTTGGACCCATCACTGAATTTATTAAAATTTCGCCGACCAAACTCATCCGTCACATCTGGTAGAACGCTGACAGAATGTGGAGTTCACAGAACAGCAGTACGAATACCTAAAACTGGGAGTGGACCATTAAACAATAATAACAAAGAAATTAATCCAGTAATGAAAAGTAACAGTTCCACCTGATATATACCAGGGCAGAAAAGATTGTGTGTATATCAAAATTTTCGTCGACCAGACGATACACTGAAGTGACAAAGGTAATAGGATAACGCCATGTAAATGTACAGTTGGTGGTATTGTTGCGTACACGGGGTATAAAAGGACAGTGCATAGACAGAGCTGTCACTGTACTACGGTGATTCATGTGAAAAGGTTTTCGACGTGATTAACGCCGAACAACGGGAATTAATAGTCTTTGAAAATGGAATGGTAGTTGGAGCTAGACGTGTGTGATATTTATTTCGGAAATCGTTAAGGAATTCAATATTCCGAGATCCACAGCGTCAGGTGTGTGCTGAGAATACATTTCAGGTATTACCTCTCACCATGTACAACGCAGTGGCGGACAGCCTTCGCTTAACGACCGAGAGTAGCGGTGTTTCAGTAGAGCTGTCAGTGCTAAGAGACAAGCAACACTGCGTGAGATAAGAGCAGAAAGCAATGTGGGATGTACGAGGAATTTATCCTTTAGGACAGTACGGCGAAATATGGCGTTAATAGGTTATGGCAGCAGACGCCTGACGCAAGTGCTTTTGCTAACAGCAGGACGTCGCCTGCAGCGCCTCTCCTGGGCCATATCGTTTGGACTCTATACGCCTGGAAAACAGTAGCCTAGTCAGATGAGTCCCGGTTTCAGTTGGTAATAGCTGATGGTAGAGTTCGAGCGTGGCGCAGACTCGCCGAAGCCATGTGCCGAAACTGTGGATGAATGGCTCTGAGCACTATGGGACATCTGAGGTCATCAGTCCCCTAGAACTTAGAACTACTTAAACCTAACTAACCTAAGGACATCACACACATCCATGCCCGAGGCCGGATTCGAACCTGCGACCGTAGTGGTCGCGAGGTTCCAGACTGAAGCGCCTAGAACCGCTCGGCCACACCGACCGGCGGGCCCAACCTGTCAACAAGACACTGTACAAGCTGGTGGTGGCTCCGTAATAGTGTGGGTTGTATTTACAGGAGATGGACTTGGCTCTCTGATCCAACTGAACCGATAATGAACCATAAATGGATATGTTATGCTGCTTGGAGACAATTTGTAGCCATTTACTACGGAATTTTTATGGTGAACGACAATACCCCGTGTCACCGGGCTACAGTTCTTCGCGAGTGGTTTCGAGCACTTTCTGGGCAGTTGGAGCGAATCGTTTGGGCTTCCAGATGGCCCGATATGCATCTTATCGGACATTTGTGGGATATAATCGAGAGTTCAATTCGTGTACAAAATCCTGCAGCGCCAACGTTTTCGCAATTATGGACGGCTGTAGAGGCAGCAGGTCTACTAAAGAGACTGCTTACACCACACTTGTCCGACCTATTCTGGAGTATTGCTGTACGGTGTGGAATCCGCATCAGGTGGGACTGACGGATGACACCGCAAAAGTACAAAGAAGGGCGGTTCGTTTTGTATTGTGGCGAAATCGAGGAGATAGTGCCACAGACATGGTAGGTGTATTGGAGCGGCAATCATTAAAACGAAGGCGTTTTTCGCTTTCACAGAAAAATTTAAATGCTCGTTTTTCCCGTGCGACGTTCGAGAGTGGAACGGTAGAGAGACAGCGTGAAGGTGGTTCATTGAACCCTGTGCCAGGCACTACATTGTGAATAGATGTAGAGAGCAAGCCTGAATATTTCTGCGGTGGACTTCCAACCACTTGTAAGTCCATGCTACGTCGAGTTGCTGCACTAAGACCAGCAAAAGGAGATCCTACACGATATTGGGAGGTATCCCATGAATTTTGCCACCTTAGTGTATTCTCCTCAAGAGAATATATCAGAAAGGTGATTTACGTACCACGTTTTACGCAGTCGTTTTCTCTGTTGCAATGGAGTGAGTTGTGTGCATGGACGTGTGTTTTTTATCCCTCTTTGCCTGGATGTCAGTTCTTTAGAGAACGTTGTTCTAGCTGTATAATTGTAGTTTGAGTTCTGCGCATCTACGTATTTGTGTCGATGTTTCGTTGGTAGGTTTCAATAAGCTTCCATCTGCTTGTTTTGTTGTTCGCAGTAACGCCAACTTTGCAACAACATTTAATGGTGCGTAATGTGAATCTCTCTCTCTCTCTCTCTCCCTATCTCTCTCTGTGTCTGTGTGTGTTAACATATTATGACTTTTAAGAAACTGAAAAAGTGTTATGTAGGAATCACTAAGCATTTCTCAAAGATATATTATGTTAGATTAAAACCATTCTTAAAATGCTCATTGTATCACAAAGACCGCAGACAGTGGCGTTCAACTTGTTGCTGTGGTTCCTCAATTTTTGAAAGCATTCGGTACTGTTCACGTCTTAAAGCAGACACCTTCTAATTGGATATGAGACCAGCTTTGCGGTCCTGTGACTAGAATGTAGGCTTGATACGAAAATACTGCTCAGTACGTCGTTCTCAACGGTGGCAAATTGTGAAAAGTGGAAGTAGCCACCCCAAACTTTTATTGCATGATCGATACAGTTCGTGATGTGAAGCATATGAGAGCAGCCAAATGGAAACGAGACAGGTGGAAAATAGTACGTGAACCGTTTATAATTTAAAAAGCAATCACCACAACTGTTAATACACTTATCCCATTTTAGACAAAACGGTCAATGCCTTCATCGAAAAATGTTTGCGGGTTCCTACGGGACATCGATTGTAAACGCAGGCGTGCTCCTCTTCGTCCGAATCAGATCGATATCTTTCTTCAAGACTCCAAAAATGTGGAAATCGAATGGAGAGAGATCGGAACTGCATGGAAGATATGTAAGAGTTTCCCTGCGAAACTTCTGCAGCGTAATGGCAACAACATTGGCAACATGTGGATGGGCGAAGAGGTGCACTCCTGGGTAGAATCAGGGTTCCGTAGGAAACCGAAAACATTTTTCAACGAAGGCACTGACTGTCTTTTTTCACAATGGGATAAGTGTATTAACAGTTCTGGTGATTACTTTTGAAACAATGAACAGCTTACTTACTTTTTTTTATCTGTCTCTTTTTCATTTGACATTATCCAGTGGGGAGCTCAATAACGATGTTCCCAGACGATGTTATTGTTTGTAGTTATGTCACAACGTTGGAAAATTATGGCGAAGTGCAAGAAGAACTTCAATGGAAAGACCCCACGTGAAAGGGTTGCCAACACACCCTCAACGTAAACAAATGCATGATATTGTGCGCATACATCCACAGCGATTTAAAGTGGAACAACTGGATTTAAGAAGTTGAAGAAATGGCAGCTGCTAAAGTGAGGTTCATCGGAAGAATAGTTAAGATCGATTCTACGGTGTGGCACGTAATTTGACTTCATATCAAAAAGTCCTAAACAAGGGGAGCACCTTTCGAAACTTTTTCGTTTACTGAGCATAAGAGCGTCGTAGGAATATTCACTCAGTTAAAGTGGTAGACATGACAGTCCTTGTACACTACAGAGAGGTTTATTATTAGTCTCAAATACACTTTTTTCAAGAAGAGACAAGCAACATACGCCTTTCTCCTACATACACTATAACAAATGTCCATGGCAGTCAAACAAGAGAAAATGAAGCTTTTACAGTGGCTTACTGACAGTCTCCATGTACGAATGAAACAGAAAAGAGGGAAGAATGAGGAGGCAAGAGGGCTGATAGTGATACTCAATAGAGGCAGGGCATCCTCCATAAGACAGATTCCGAAGTACAAACTTGGGAAAGTACTGTACTGTCTGATATGTATTGTATGGTAGCTTGGTTATTATACTCGTCGACGGTCGAACGCTTGTTATATGCTGCCTGGCAAAAAAGTGAGGGACCCAGAAGACATGGTCATACGTCAGCGTAGCTTCGTACACGAGCACACCATCGGCGAATATGAAAAAGTATAAGGGTTGCAAGTCTCTGTGAAAGGTAGAATGTCCATAACAGAGCATTGGTTTTATTTCTGTTTAGTTGTTACCAGGCCTGGTATGGTATACAAGGGGCGCGAGAAGCGTCAGATATTGAATGATCCCTGTGAAGGCCACAGAGATGAATCGTACTCTTGTGAGATTGCGGTGTTAGCATCTGATACAGTTTGGAAGAGACCTCACTGCGCTTCTCCATTTGAGCGACTGGTCGGAAAGTGCAATATCCAGATTTGTGGAGATGTTGGACTGACTAGGAAGGTGAGGACAGGCGTAGTCTCCTGATTGGTTACGACTGAGCACCACAAGGGAGTATCATCGTGATGTGCACCTAGCACAGCGTAGCGCCTTAACATCTGCGTCTGCCATCTGAGAACAAGTAGTGGAGTCCCTGCAACATCCCATACCACTAGTCGTCACTAGCAGCTGCCGGACTAGGGAATTACTGTCCCATGCGTAGGATACCGCTAACATCAAAACACAAACGGCTGCGTCTGGAGTGGTCCTGTGATTGGAAAGCATGTGCTGCTTATGAATGGCGTCGCATTGTGTTCAGCGATGAATTGCTGTTTTGCACTGCGCCACATGACCATTGTTAGCGCGTATGGTGCCGACCAGAGAAGAGGTCGCATTCTTCCAATGGTTTACAGAGGCACAGCTGTGCTACTCCTGGGGTTACAGTGTAGGGAACCATTGGTTGTGGCTTCGGGTCACGGCTGGTACTGCTTGAGGGAACGCAAGCTTCAGTTACAAAGTTGTGGATCTGCATGCCCCAGGAGACGATACAACAGTTTTATGATGCCTTTCACAATCGAACCAGTGTATACAACCATCCCAGTGAGGGTGCAACATTATACTGATAAGTGGGATAATATTGCCAAATTATTTGTAAATATGACTGCATTTTGTAAGCCCTGAAATGACGTCACATATCTTCTGCATTCGTGAAGTTTCGTTTCGTTTCTACCTCCCCTTCTGGGTGCTTCTTCTTTTTGTCAGACCGTGTTCCACTGGTCGTATCCAAGCTTTATGTGTTATCAGATTGAATCAACACAATTATCAATGCAGAGTGCACTCTGAGTTCAAAAATTAAGAGGCTGTTTTAAGCTTGCGCAAGTCACTCAATGCTTTCTTCTTCTTTCTCGGCCTCCAACGGATCCTTCACAGGTGTTTATAGAAAGTAGACTTACAATACCGTAACTTTTATATAATAACAGACGCCTGGGTGTAATTACACAAAACTGTACGTATCGTCTCCGTTTCTTCCATACTCAAAGATGATAAGCTCATGTCGACATACTGTAATTATCGACGGGTAAAGTCTGCCACCTGCGGTTACGCACACTACTGAGTGTTTCGTGGCCGGTAGGGTATCTGATGTCATCACTGCCTTCACTACCGCACGGTGGCTATTCAAGGATGTTCTTGAAGGGCGCCCGTGTCACGGTACAATGCTACAGGATTAATTACGCATAATCACCAGCAAAGGAAAAATGTGAAGGTCAAAGAATACATTAAATAAATGGCACAGACATGCAAGGGAGAGATAGTCTTGGCTGCCATATAAAACACCTTACGGTGACGCACACGAGAGACGATTCATTTCCAAATCACCTGACGACTTCGAAATAATATGAAAGCCACATGGGTCACATGTAAGTTGTGTGTAATGTTGACCTGTTGGCTGTGACTGCAATGAAATCTTGCACGTGTCAGTCATGCATTTCCACAGAATAACTGGGAAAGTGTGCATTTTTCGTTTTGGCCAGTATAAAGCAGGGATTTCGGACACATTTCATCGGGCTTTCAGAGCGTGCTGTTCCCGACCTTTTTGTAGTACGTCACATGTAGTGTGGGACTTGTGACCAAGCGGTTCTGCACTCTGAGTTTTGCAACCAGAGAGCCTGCCACTCTGCTGATTCACGCCGTCGTTCACCAGCGGATGTGTTGTCATTGTCAGTCAGATCTAAACCAGTTGAGTCCTAAACACTGTGAACAATGGAAACAATTCCAAGAACTGAATAACAGCCACTTGATCTCAGGGATAGTCTCGCAGCCGGTGCTCAGAAACTGTGATGAAGACGCAAACTGGTTGTGCGTGAACTTCGAATGGAGTAAGTGCCGATGTCGTTCAAAAATTACAAATGGCCGAATCGTGACTGAAAAACAACATCCTTGCCCACCTGACAAAACAGATGTGCGGATTAAGAAACGAATGCATAAATGCAGGAGAAGAGCCCGCGACGAAAAGACACTGCCTGTTTGCAGATACTATATAAAGAGGTATTTCAAGATCTGAAAGGTCAGGTTCTAGATTTCGTCACTAATACGCTAGATTATGAGAACTCCACGACTGAATTGTGTGAAGCAAGAGGGAAGCAATTGGGACGACTTTGAATTCCGGCTCTAGTACGGAGATTTAATTGAACGACGAAGGTAATAGTTGTCTGAAGATTGCCGATGATTCTGTTCCTGACACAAAATACTTTTCTTCGGATGTCAAGAAGCACAGGAACTACAATGTTAAAATGGAACTGTTCTTACGCACGGAATATTTGACAGTTGTTCGAAAGAATTCAAATAGTTGTACGTCATACATGTTGACGGCCGAAACAGAGAAGAAGAGAGGAAGGTATTTCCCGTTTGATTTGCTTTGCTCACAGACAAAACTCAAAACACACATGAATGCCTTTTTTCTGGATTGAAAGGTAAAATGCGGGACTGGTCACCGAAAACTGCAGTGAAAGACTTTGAAATGGCTGGAATTAAAACTATGAAAACCGTGTTCCCAAAAACATTTAATTGAAAAAGCATGGACTGTACTAATGGTAGAAATGCCCAGTGGAGAGAAGGTCATGAAAATCGCAGACTGTATGGTCAGTCAGGTGATACAAAATCTTAGTATACCAATTGTGTAACTTTCTTAACCATCAGCACCATACCACGAATGCTGTCGAAGGTTGGCATAGGAAGCTAAACTTCTCAATTAATCAAAAATATTCAGATTATACGTTTTGATAAATAAGCTGAAGGAGGAAGCAGTAAAAGCGACATTTAAAATTCGAAACGATTCCACTGGCCTGTCTCTTGAAAAGGCCAGTAAAAGGTGTATACAATATCTTGGCAAAGGGTTAAAAGACATTATAAGACTATGCGAGGGGCGTTCAATAAGTAGTGCATCACATTTATTTGTTTATTTATTTTTGTGAAAGCGGGTTGATTTTTTTCACGACTCCAGTACACTACAAAACTCTATTTTTCAACATAATCCCCGTTCAATGAGACGGCCTTACTAGGAAGGTCTGTGTGCCTGCGTGGTACTCCTCTACTAGTCAACGTCGGAGCCAACACAGACGTCCAACTGAGGAGGGAGATGTTTGATTGTGATCCGTTGATTACCTTGAATGAGAGTATCTGCACGTTCCAAGACTGCAGGAGCTGCAGCCTCGTGGGGGCGGCCGATACGCGGGAGATCGGGCAGGTCTGCGCGACTCGCCGTGCTTTTGTTCACTGCCAGGTGTCCATAGACAATCTGCAAGCGCCTATGAATATTTGCGATGCTCTGGTTTTCCGCCAAAAGAAACTCAATGAATGCTCTCTGCTTAGAATGCCGTTTTGAAGCCTACGTAAAAAGTCGCCACGTATCAGAACTTACGAAACTGTTAGGGCTGATACGGGAATATTCCACCATGTCCCATGACAATTTCCACATTTTTTCAACCGAAACTGGCCAAGAAATGAATATATACTGCATTAATTATTGAAGGCCACTCGTATGACGACGCGGAGTTTTAAGCAGACTTTTAAAATCTCTGGCATTCTTTTAAATACTGAGTGATGTACTAGAATTAATTAAATAAGAAAAGAAGTTTAATCATTTTCTGCAGTAATGTTGTGGAAACAAAAAAGGTAAAAAAATAAAAAACAAAGACATACATTTAAACACACATACATACTATGTGTATAGCCAGTCCTAAGCCTGGAGAGAATGTAAAGGGACGTTCTTATTACAGAACGGTCAGCAGAGCCTCCTCCTCTCTCACGGCTTCCTTTGACGGTCGCGAAATCCACGTCTGATATATCTCTGGTCGGTCCAGTCAAGTGACGTTAAGGGTCACAAAATACACCGTCTCACACAATGCCTCTCGCCGGTATCGAGGGTAATTCGAGAGCTGTGCAGCATCGGAAGAGGGTCCTATCAACTACTGTCAGGTCTTAAAGTCAGAACTTCGGTTCGTCCTTTGAGACGACGATACGCGAGAGCATTCCGCCCACTTCGGACACGTCTTCCTTCAGGGCGCGGGAATCAACTGGATGGAATGGTCTGTGGTAAATGCTAACATGCGCAAAACCGAGCACGCTTGGGGCCAGCTGAAACTTGCAGTTCGTCCTCGCAGAAATTCTCCTCGCATGCTGACTGACCTCAGGTGGGTCGCCGTCGAGGAGTGGGGCAGGCTTGAACAGCAACGTCTCCATCACCTCCTGGACAGCATGCCAAGGAGTAATGCGAGCATGTCACAGTGGATGTGGCAGAACAACACGGTACTGAATGCTACCCAGCACGAGATTCTCATTCCAAAGATGTGCAAAGAATGACTTTATTTTGGTCACTGTTAGCTTTTACTTCACAGTAAAACATTCTGTTCGGGATTACTACTTAATACTATTCCGCCATCAGTCGCAAATTTCTTATTTCATAAGCATTGCCCGGTGCGTTGCGAAGCTACAACTGTATGGACATGGTGGCCGTACCGTCTCTGCTTCAAGTTTTGATCTAACGATCAACGACGCAGTTGGTAGATTTAACTATACGTCAGTTGCGATTAATCAGAAAAATCTAGAGAAATGACAGAATTGAAGTCGAGAAACACATTAGCTGGATTTAACCGCATAACATTCGTCTCCCGTATTGGTAAAGACCATCCACACTTGAACTTACATTTTGAAACTATATAACATTTTTATGACAGTAGAACGTGACTCAGATGGAGCACATTTAACCTCTATTAAAATGATGTGATGTTATATTGGATTTACTATTATTCCCGAAAACATAACTGACGACATGAAATAAGATATTACTTACAAAGAGGAATGACAGTTAACAGTTTTAGTTTCACATCCTTACTCATTCAACACGCAGTTGACATGCCCATTTAACATATAGAGTAACTTAGTACTCATTGCAGTTTATTGTTTCTATTGCTAAGAATGTAATTTATACTTCCTGAGACTTTAACTTTACACTGTTTAGTTACGCATAAATGAAATCGCTTATAAAGTGAGAGTGAGTACGTCCTGGGAGTTGTGTGGGAGGGATTTCATTAATTATGTGGAAATAATAGTGAATGAAATACTACATCACGTCTCTGTAACATAGGCTGAATATTCTCCGTCTGAGTAATGCAGTAGTGTCATAAAAATGTTAAATAGTTTCAAAATGTAAACACAAAATGGTTCAAATGGCTCTGAGCACTATGGGACTTAACTTCTGAGGTCATCAGTCCCCTAGAACTTAGAACTACTTAAACCTAACTAACCTAAGAACATCACACACATTCATGCCCGAGGCAGGACTCGAACCTGCGACCGTAGCAGTTGCGCGGCTCCAGACTGAAGCGCCTGTAAACACAAATGCGCAAGTTCTTCACCAGTGCAGAAGACGAATGTCATGTCACCAAATCAGGTAGTTGTTATTAGACTTTATTGCTCTTAGTTTTCTAGGATTCTCTCGTTAATCTCGCTTGAGGAATAGTTAATCTCGTTAAATCTAACAACTGTGTCGTTCTGTTACTGTTAGCTGAAAAAGTGAAACACGTGATTTGCATTCATAAAGATACACACATCACCTGGGTTGGGAGAGTTCCGGAACAAGTACAGAAAATTGGAATACAGATAAACGTAAACATCATTTCCGCCCTTTTTATTGCTCATGAAAACCACACATTGCATGTTTTAGCACCATACAGCGAGACCTTCACAGTTTTGCTCCTGATTGTTGTACACCCGCTACCTCTAATGCCCAGTAGCACGTCCTCTTGCATTGATCCATGCCCGTATTCGTCGTGGCTTACTATCCACAAGTTCATCAAGGCAGTGTTGGTCCAGAGTGTCTCACTCCTCAACGACAATTCGGCGTAGATCCCTCAGAGTGGTTGGTGGGTCACGTTGTCCATAAAAAGCCCTTTTCAATCTATTCCAGGTGTGTTCGGTAGGGTTCATGTCTGGAAACACGCTGGCCACTCTAGTCGAGCGTTGTCGTTATCCTGAAGGAAGTCATTCACAAGATGTGCACGATGGTGGCCCGAATTTTCGTACATGAAGATGAATGACTCGTCAATATGCGGCCGATATGGTGGCACTATCGGCCGGAGGATGGCATTCACGTATCGTGCAGACGTTACGCAGCCTTCCATGACCACCAGCGGCGTACGTCGGCCTCACATAATGCCACCCCAAAACAGCAGAGAACCTCCACCTTGCTCCACTCCTGGACAGTGTACCTATGGCGTTCAGCCTGATCGGGTTGCCTCCAAACACGTCTCCGACGATTATCTGATTGAATGCATATGCGACACTCATCGGTGAAGAGAACGTGATGCCAGTCCTGGGGCGGTCTATTCGGCATGTTGTTGGGCCCATCGCGCTGCATGGTGTTGTGGTTGTAAAGATGCAGCTCGCCATGGACGTCGCGAGTGTTTTTAGCATCATGCAGCCTTTTGCGCACAGTTTGAGTCGTAACACGACGTCCTATGGTCGCACGAAAAGCATTATTCAACATGGTGGCGTTGCTGTCAGCGTTGCCCCCCAGCCATAATCCATAGGTAGCCGTTATCCGCTGCAGTAGTAGCCCTTGGGCGGCCTGAGCGAGGCATGTCATCGACAGTTCTTGTCTCTCTATATCTCCTCCATATCCGAACAACATCGCTTTTGTTCATTCCGAGAGGCCTGTTCCCTTCCCTTGTTGAGAGCCCTTCCTGGCACAAAGTAGCAATGAAGACGCAATTGAAACGCGGTATTGACGGTCTAGGCATGGCTGAACTGAAGACAACACGAGCCGTGCGCCTCCTTCCTGGTGGAGTGACTGCAGCTGATCGGCTATCGGACCCTCTCCGCCTCAAAAATAGTTCAAATAGCTCTAAGCACGATGGGACTTAACATCTGAGATCATCAGTCCGCTAGACTTAGAACTACGTAAACCTAACTAAGCTAAGGACATCACACACATCCATGTCCGAGGCAGGATTCAACTTGCGACCGCAGCACCAGCGTTGTTGCCGACTGAACCGCCCAGAACCACTCGGTCACAGCGGCGGCTCCTCTCCCTCTAATAGGCGCTGCTCATGCATGGTTGTTTACATCTTTGGGCGCGTTTAGTGACATCTCTGAACAATGAAAGGGACTGTGTCTGTGAGACAAGAAAAGGAGAAAATATAAAAATGCAGTAAACGAAGCAGGCAAAAAAGGAATACAAACGTCTCAAAAATGAGATCGACAGGAGGTGCAAAATGGCTAAGCAGGGATGGCTAGGGGACAAATGTAAGGATGTAGAGGCTTATCGCACTAAGAATAAGATAGATACTGCCTACAGGAAAATTAAAGAGACCTTTGGAGATAAGAGAACCACTTGCCTAAATATCAAGAGCTCAGATGGAAACCCAGTTCTAAGCATAGAAAGGAAAGCAGGAAAGTGGAAGGAGTATATAGAGGGTCTATACAAGGACGATGCATTTGAGGACAATATTATGGAAATGGAAGAGAATGTAGATGAAGATGAAATGGGAGATATGATACTGCGTGAAGAGTTTGACAGAGCACTGAAAGACCTGAGTCGAAACAAGGCCCCGGGAGTAGACAACATTCCACTGGAACTACTGACGGCCTTGGGAGAGCCAGTCGTGACAAAACACTACCATCTGGTGAGCAAGATGTATGAGACAGGTGAAATACCCTCAGACTTCAAGAAGAATATAATAATTCTAATCCCAAAGAAAGCAGGTGCTGACAGATGCAAAAATTACCAAACTATCAGTTTAATAAGTCACAGCTGCAAAATACTAACGCGAACTCTTTACAGACGAATGGAAAAACTAGTATCAACCGACCTCGGGGAAGATCAGTTTGGATTCTGTAGAAATGTTGGAACACGTGAGGCAATACTGACCCTACGACTTATCTTAGAAGAAAGATTAAGGAAAAGCAAACCTACGTTTCTAGCATTTGTAGACTTAGAGAAAGCTTTTGACAACGTTGACTGGCATACTCTCTTTCAAACTCTGAAGGTGGCAGGGGTAAAATACAGGGAGCGAAAGGCTATTTACAATTTGTACAGAAACCAGATGGCAGTTATAAGAGTCGAGGGACACGAAAGGGGAGCAGTGGTTGGGAAGGGAGTGAGACAGGGTTGTAGCCTCTCCCCATTGTTATTCAAAGTGTATATTGAGAAAGAAGTGAAGGAAACAAAAGAAAAATTTGGAGTAGGTATTGAAATCCATGGAGAAGAAATAAAAACTTTGTGGTTCGCCGATGTCATTGTAATTCTGTCAGAGACAGCAAAGGACTTGGAAGAGCAGTTGAACGGAATCGATAGTGTCTTGAAAGGAGGATATAAAATGAACATCAACAAAAGCAAAACGAGGATAATGGAATGTAGTCGAATTAAGTCGGGTGATGCTGAGGGAATTAGATTAGGAAATGAGTCACTTAAAGTAGTAAAGGAGTTTTGCTATTTGGGGAGAAAAGTAACTGATGATGGTCGAAGTAGAGAGGATATAAAATGTAGACTGGCAATGGCAAGGAAAGCGTTTCTGAAGAAGACAAATTTGTTAACATCGAGTGTAGATTTAAGTGTCAGGAAGTCGTTTCTGAAAGTGCTTGTGTGGCATGTAGCGATGTACGGAAGTGATACATGGACGATAAAAAGTGTGGACAAGAAGAGAATAGAAGCTTTCGAAATGTGGTGCTACAGAAGAATGCTGAAGATTAGATGGGTAGATCACATAACTAATGAGGAGGTACTGAAGAGGATTGGGGAGAAGAGAAGTTTGTGGCACAACTTGACTAGAAGCAGGGATCGGTTGGTAGGACATGTTCTGAGGCATCAAGGGATCACCAATTTAGTATTTGATGGCAGCGTGGAAGGTAAAAATCGTACAGGGCGATCAAGAGATGAATACACTAAGTAGATTCAGAAGGATGTAGGTTGCAGTAGTTAATGGGAGATAAAGAAGATTGCACAGGATAGAGTAGCATGGAGAGCTGCATCAAACCAGTCTCAGGACTGAAGACAACAACAACAACAAGAGAATTGAAGTGTTTGAGATGTAGTGTTGCATTGCCTCAAACGGAGTGGACTGATAAGGATAGAAATGAGAAAGTTCTTCTCAAAATCCGCGGATATATGTGGTAAGATTTGATTGCAGGCAGGAAGATTAGGATTTAATGTCTCTTCGACAACGGAGTCGTCAGAGACGGAGCACGAGCTCACATTGATGAAAGAAATGAGTCAGTCAGGCTCAAAGGAATCTTCGCAGTATTATTTCTGCGATTGAGGATATCCTGGTAAACGTAAATTTGGATGGCCGGTCGAGGATCTGATCCTTCGTCCTTTCGAATACGGGTCCCGTGTGTTACAATAGCTCCTTCCGTCGCAGTGTTGATATGTCAGAGATAACTTCCGTGGTTCCGGAGAGTGCTATGGAGGACAAAACTTGTATGGGAAGACACACAATGGAATACATGCATTAAATAATTCGGAAAGTTGAGCGTAAATGCTACTCTGAGATCAGTGGACTGGAGCAGAGGAGGAATTCGTGGTGGGCTCCATTAAGCAAGTTGTGAGGCTAATGAAAAGTGGAAAACAACGTAGAATACCATCCACTGCATACACTGTAGTGATCCTTTACGACCTACTTAGAAGAAAGGAAGAGGTAGAGCTTAACATCCTATCGATATGACGTCAATAAACATGGAGTTCCCACCATGGGAACGGACAACAGCCACCCATAAGCTTCGCAGACTGGAATTGTAAATCCCATGCACAACATTGATTGACCTCCTTCGAGGTACAGTGCCCTTGATGCAAGAGCTATACTTATAAATGGCATCTAAACGAATCGTTTCAAGTTCCATCGAGCTTGATCACAGAAAACTGACAAAGTAAAGGAAAACAGATAACGGAGCAGGACCCAATGGAAAAAAGGAAAATTATATTTTTCATTCGTCAAGATTTTCATATTGTTTATGATTTTATTGTTATTATGTATGCGGGTTAATTTAGCACCTGACAACAGCGAATGGTAAAGAACCACAACAAAAGAAGCTTGTTTAAATGAGTGACTTTTCCAGCACACACACACACACACACACACACACACACACACACACGTGAGAATCATCGATGACCATTCCTTTAAGCCTGACAGAGAAATGTAAGTGAATTCGAGTAATTTAAAAGACAAGTACAGATTCGGACTATAAGAGAGAAGGCTAACGAAATAACGTTAATCTTGGTGGGAATGCACACATAATTAAGCAGCTGATAATTTTGATACGCTATTTTCACCCTTATAAACAGTTCGCAGCAAATTATGAAGCGACAAACGTATTCTGAAGATAGGGAACTACTGGAGGAGGAGGACGTCTACATGATTTTCAGTTTTCTGGAAGTAAAATCAGTAAAATATACCCAAGATGACACATATGTTTAAAAGGTTGACTTTAGCCATATTAATGAAAGCTTGGCTTGTAGTTACGCTTCCGTGTAGGGGGACGCCGTGTTTCGTGAGAGTGCCTGTTTGGCACCTCTGCAGAATGACCGCCATAAAACTCTAAGGGTCGCGCCCGCTATTCGTCCGCAGAGACAGCACTATCTTACCAGTCACGTTGACAGTACAGCACTACTTTTCCTCCGGAGTGGCAACACAAGTGCGTCGTCCCTGAGGGAACCAACTGGAAGAAGCACTCTCTGGAGCGCACTGCGAAAGGGTTTTGAACGCGATCGGTCGATTACGGAACATCGGAAGGTCTGCGTGCAAGTCAGCCGCCATTTTAGTCGCACTTGTGTTTCATTACTTTGAAGGTAGGTGTCCGCCAAATACTCGATTAGAATGTGACAGAAATTTTAGAAACTCCAAGCTGCGGTCGCAATCGCGGCGACAACCAGCTCTCGTTGGCAAGTAACGCGTTGACGTGCTCGTAGTCTCGTTTCGTTTTCTAAGTCTCTAGTGGCTCATTGGTTACGTGTGTAGCTTTCCTTGACCGGTTCTCTCCTAATACTACAGGTATTTTTTCCGAAACGGTTCGAGGTTGCGCAGTGGTTAGAATACTGCGCTCGCATTCGGGAGGACGACGGTTCAAACACGCGTCCGACCGATCTGATTTCGGTTTTCTGTGATTTTCCTAAATCTCTCCACGAAAATACCGGGATGGTTCCTTCGAAAAGGGCACAGCCGATTTTCTTCCCCATTCTTGAAACGATTCGAGATTGTGCTCTGTCTCTGATGAATTCAATGTCGACTGGACTTTAAACCATAATCATCCCTCCTTCCCCATTGCCTGGACGAGCTCTTACTATCATTTCGTTATGCAACTCATGTATTAGTGATCCGTGTATAGGTTGCGTGGGGTCAATTACATTCTAGGGTTTTGAATTCTTTGTTATCCCCACACTGTGAAGGCTGTTTCGCTGTTTCTACTGTTCTTATAAGAATACAAATGTTTTATTTCAATTTGCAGTATCTCAGCTACCTCTGTAGTCCCCCCTCCCTTCTATCAATAAATGAATTAAATCGTGCCTCATCTGGAACATGTCATTTCGTTTGCAAGGTCAGATGGAAACGGTCATAGTTACAGGCATTTTTACAAGTGAGGTCTTGATTTATGTATGAAATTACAGGAAGGAGCGGGCGAGCTGCAGGTACACTTTGATTCGTCGTGCCACACAGTTCCTTCAATAAATCTCGTCACGAAGAGTAACATCTGAACAAGATAACTGGCTCCAAGGCTTCACTGGCCAGGAACTTCTCAAGCGTTTACCTGTTCGCAGTCACTACAGTTGGCAGAGACACAAGATAAAGGAAACCAGTCCCCCGCTTCAAAAAGAGGGAATAAATCAAGAGAGCTGTAAATATCTTGACGTTAAAACAGTCCTGGCACAGCGACGGAGCGCTGGATGTGTACAACGTCACATATCCGACCAAAAAATAGATACGGTTCGATAATAATAATCATTTGTAAAGTGTCACCTTCTGACGATGTACCGTAAAGTACGAGTGGGTGCCGAAAAGTAATGCCTCCAAATAAGTGTGAAAACTCTCAAGGCTTTTAAAGTAAAACAAATCTTTAATCTTCGTGTCCACATACTTCTTTCTCAACATTATCACACCGGCGACGAACAGGCTTCTCCCCAGGTGAGACCAGTTCGTTGATACCGTCACTATAGAGCGTTTGACTTTGTTGATGCAGCCACAAACTCACCTCTGCTTGCACCACTTCATCACTGTCAAAGTGAGGTCCTCGAAGCCGGTATGTATTTTGGAAACAGATGAAACTCGGATGGTGCCAAGTCGGGACTCTATATAGGATGACCGATGACAGTGAGCCCAAGGCGACGTATTGTTGCTGTCGTTGCAGCGCTCTGGTATGTTCTGGCTGGTGTGGCATTGTAATGCTGAAGGAGTGGGTGCTCAATACATGCATAAACTTTTTGAATTCGGAACTCCATTAAAGCGCGCTGTTTCTCACGCACCGACATACACTGCACAATACAATTAAGGGATCTGTTTTTCGACACACCCCGTAATTGTCTTCCATTGGGACGCATAAGTTTGAAACTTTGCTCAAAGATGCGTACAACCTGGGTCTGTAATGGAGCAAAAACGTAGCTCCCTGTGACATCACCCTAGAGCTGGGCGACATTTCATGCAGCAAGGTGTCGACCACATGCGGAAAAAAAGGCCACAGCTCAAACGTCCATATCAGATGCAAGGTGGATTAATGATGTCACGTTGGCACCAGATTTCACCTGAATTCTGCCTAACGTCTTCGTGGACGTGTCACACGATGAGAAGGTCACCAGATCCCCTCTTTTCCACATTTCATCCCCTATTTTGCCTCCTCTGCGATGGAGGTTAAAGCCGTGACGTGCGGTGTTGAAATCACACGGTTTTCTTGTGGAGGGCCGAAGTAAACATTAGAGAGACACCGCCGCTCAGAATCAACGGGAAGAGGCCTCGGGGTGTGGTATAAGCGGCGTCACTGAAACCACCCCTTTCCGTGGGGCATTAATTGCCACACATATGTCTTCTAAAACAACAGTTCGCAGTGCTGGGATCAACAGGATGATGTTATTGACAAACTTTGATACTGCTGACATCCTCGGACGTTTCAGCCCTTCTCCATAGACATTGTAGGGCTACATCCTCATTGAACGTGATCTCATATTCGGAGTGCAACGAGCCCACAATTTTTGCTCTCGTGGACAGGCTGGAGCCACAAAGGACCGTTCAAAACCACTGAACGAAGCAGCCAAGGGGACTTACGCTTTTTCAGCTCTCCTGTTTCCGCCATGGTGTGGCCTGATCAAGAGGGAGTGCAACATTATTGTGTGCGTGGATAAAACGACAAAGGGCCCGTGTTCGGCGATACCCTCACTACCACCAACGAAGTCTCGTTGAGCACGTAACAACTGTACCTATCAGAAACTTCGACTCCAATAAAATTCAGCGTGGCCGCTGCGCTAGTGCCCGAAAGTAGGGAAACCGCACCAAAAGAAGGGGTGAAATAACGGTATGAAGGTCTGTGACGGCCTTCTCAATCTGTTGTCTTAGGCAGTATTATTAACTCACCTTACAGCCCACATGAGCTTTTAATCTGTGTCCTCTTGTGATCGTCACCTTCTACATCTACATCTACATCCATGCTCCGCAGGCCACCAAACGGTTTGGGGCGGAGGGTACTTTGAGTACCTCTATCGGTTCTCCTTTCCAATCTCGTATTGTTCGTGGAAAGAAAGATTGTCGGTATGCCTCTGTGTGGGCTCTAATCTCACTGATTATATTCTCATGGTCTCTTCGCGAGATATGCGTAGGAGGGAGCAGTATACTGCTTGACTCTTCGGTGAAGGTATGTTCTCGATACTTCAACAAAAGCCCGTACCGAGCTACTGAGCGTCTCTCTTGCAGAGTCTTCCACTGAAGTTTATCCATCATCTCCGTGACGCTTTCGCGATTACTGAATGATCTTGTAACGAAGCGCGCTGCTCTCCGTTGGATCTTCTCTATCTCTTCTATTAACCATATCTGGTACGGATCCCACACTGCTGAGCAATATTCAAACAGTGGACGAACAAGTGTACTGTAACCTACTTCCTTTGTTTTCGGACTCTATTTCCTTTGGATTCTTCCAATGAATCTCAGTCTGGCATCTGCTTTACCGACGATTAACTTTATATGGTCATTCCATTTTAAATCACTCCTAATGCCTACTCCCAGATAATTTATGGAATAATCTGCTTCCAGCTGCTGACCTGCTGTATTGTAATCTTTCTTTCTATGTATTCGCAGCACATTATACTTGTCTACATTGAGATTAAATTCCAATTCCCTGCACCATGCGTCAATTCGTTGTAGATCCTCCTGTATTTCAGTACAATTTTCCATTGTTACAACCACTTGATATTCTACAGCATCATCCGAATAAAGCCTCAGTGAACTTTCGATGTTATCCACAAGGTGATTTATGTATATTGTGAATAGCAACGGTCCTACGGCACTCCCCTGCGGCACACCTGAAATCACTCTTATTTCGGAAGACTTCTCTCCATTGAGAATGACATGCTGCGTTCTGTTATCTAGGAACTCTTCAATCCAATCACAGATAGTCCATATGCTCTTACTTTGTTCATTAAACGACTGTGGGGAACTGTATCAAACACCTTGTTGTTCGAAGCTTCGTCGAGCCCGAGGGTGGTGTCGTACTGCACCACACTTTAGCACCAATACAGAGGAATGCTGTAGATATCGTTGAGTCAAATTTCAAACTTATGCGACGGAATAGGAGGCAATGACGGTATTTCGAAAAAGTGAGCCTTAAATCCTGTTACGCAGCGTAGCTACACGCTAGAGTTGGGAGACCTCTGGCGGGAGAGGGCTGCAAATCTATAGACATCAAGAATGAAGCTGTAGAGTGTGAATAACGTTTGCCGTATTTAGGAGCTTTAAGAGTTTTCGCATAAAATATTCGGAGGCATTACTTTTCAGCGCGACCTCGTAAATTACAGTCGTCTGTATCGTTTTTGGTGTTGCATAATTTCACATTGTCTCGATTCAATTTTAAAGATGAGTACACGCTACATACGCGTGTGCTGAAAGTAGGAGCGGCTCCGGCGGGTAGGAGTTGTCGGTGGTAGGCACCAGGCAGCCCTCGGGAGCCTGTAGCAGCGCCAGACGACAGCGGCGGTCGCAGGCAAGCACTCGAGTTCCCCTCGCAGGGCCACGCCGGCCGGCCGCCTAGATTGTGTGTTTATTTAATTTCCTCTCAAGTTGTTTGTACAGCGTCTTGGGTCTGCGCTGTAATTACACCGAAATGACGCCGACAACAGTTTCGGGGGCCGAGAGAAAGAGAATACGAGAAGTTGGAGCAGAGAGAAAGAGGGAAAAGGAGGGAGGGGCGTGGGAGGGGTGGGGGGGGGTGGGGGGGTGGGGGAGAAAGGGCGCAGAAGAAAAAGCACATTACACACAGGAGTCTTCTCCGTCTAGCATGCAAACTTTGCCTCTCATGCCGAATTTTTCTCCTTTATTCCATTTATCTCTGTGCTCGGGAAATAAAATCACTATTAATGTGACGAGAAGAAACTTGGGGACTGTTAGAGGCGATGTCGTTACCGCTTCCCACGCAGAAAGGATAGACAGGAAACTGCAGTGTTTACGGGCTGTGAGAGGAAGGCAGTGGGGCGCTTTTGCAGTGAAAGATGGCGTTAATTGTACTCTTTCAACGGATGAGTTCAACATCTGAGAGCCTGTTCAGAAAAGAAAAGACGTTTTGTGTGTATTGTAGGTTTTTCAACAAAAGGGATGACACTGTTTCGGGGACTTTACTTGTCTCGTACAGATATGATATTATGTATATAGAGCGAAAATTAGTGCCTTTGCGGGGAATCGAACCCGGGTCTCCTGCCTAACAGGTTTTTTTTTTTTTTTTTTTTTTCAGAAACAGTTTCGTTCCATTTGTATAAGTACCTGCTCGTGGGTTTCGGGCTGGATTCCTCATTTACGTTCGATACTTGGTAAATGTTAGTTATTCCAGACCGAGTTCGAGGACTGATGAAACTGCACAAGGAACAATGAAAGTCCGTTTAGGAAAAGGCAGCGAGCTCATTCTTTTACGTGCTGGAACAAAAAATGGCTCTGAGCACTATGGAATTTAACTTCTAAGGTCATCAGTGCCCTAGGACTTAGAACTACTTAAACCTAACTAACCTAAGGACATCACACACATCCATGCCCGAGGCAGGATTCGAACCTGCGACCGTAGCGGTCGCGTGGTTCCAGACTGTAGCGCCTAGAACCGCTCGGCCACCACGGCCGGCGCAACGTGCTGGAACATTCGGTGGGTTTGTGCCAAACGCTTTGGTGTCGTTTACTTCTAATAATGGTTCAAATGGCTCTGAGCACTATGGGACTCAACATCTATGGCCATCAGTCCCCTAGAACTTAGAACTACTTAAACCTAACGAACCTAAGGACATCACACACATCCATGCCCGAGGCAGGATTCGAACCTGCGACCGTAACGGTCACGCGGTTCCAAACTGAAGCGCCTAGAACCGCACGGCCACAACGGCCGGCTTTACTTCTAATAAATCTGGGGAGTTCCAAGAGCAAATGACAGCAACAAAATTTAAAGAGTGACTTGTAGACTCTTTGCTTCCAAACATAGAAAGAACTGGATTATAATTTCCGACTGTGTGCCATATCAAGCAGTTCAATTAAACGAAGTCCCTATATCCAGCAGCAATAACACTGACATAGTGGACTGAAAGGGGAAGAACGGCGTAGATTCATTTGATACGGAAATTAAAAAGATGGAACTGCTGGAAATCGTGAAAGAGTATAAATCACGTAATATCAGTACTGGCAAAATTGCAGTAGAGAAGTGTCGCAGCGTGTTGCGCCTTCCAACATATCATTGCCACTTCAGTGGAATAGAAGTAGTGACGGCTCAGGTGATATCATATGTTGCATACAGAAATAAATAGCACCGGTCCTACGGCACTCCCCTGCGGCACACCTGAAATCACTCTTACTTCGGAAGACTTCTCTCCATTGAGAATGACATGCTGCGTTCTGTTATCTAGGAACTCTTCAATCCAATCACAGATAGTCCATATGCTCTTACTTTGTTCATTAATCGACTGTGAGGAGGTGAAGAGGTCGAAAGTTTAATGCGTGAGACATTGGGCAGTATTACATTCACCATACGGAACAATATTGTCTCACGCATGTGGCACAATTTTGAAGAGATTAGTGAATGATAGCAACAACTCGAGTGAAGGCAGTGATCTTTTAATTACGAATGAGTATGTTTCAATCTGCTACGGTTATTAGAGGTTTTTCAAGCTTCAGTAGTACAGCATTGTTCGGGTGTGACATTCGCAGTAGAGCGACGGAATCGGCGTAACAACAAACAACCGCTTAGCATTGGTAACACAGCCGCCGGCTGTCAGGAACGTTCTTTCGGTGACTCGACTATTGATAATTCTACCATGTGCTAGACTCATTGTTCTAATCCAGTTCTTACAATGTGGCAAATTTCGTACTTTCATATTCTTCCTCATCTGTGTTTTTTCGTGCCCCTTTGCCGTTCTGAAAGGCATTCCTAAAGCTGTTCCACACGATTTCTTCGTACTGTTATCGCCTCTGCCGCATACTGTAATACGTTCCACGTTGTTGCCTGTAGTGTAAGTCATTTGTGTTACTTGATCCTTTCTTTGTGCTGTACATGTCTCAGATTACGCTGTAGTTCGCCTTCATCTTATTCACCATCTCTTTTAAACATATATTAATCCTATTTCTTCTCATTATCTATCTACCATATATTTAAATATGTTCACCTTTCGTATAAAGCTTTGAGTCGGCAATAGTCTCCAGAAATTAGTCAGTATCTTTATCTTGTTATAGGCGATCTTTGGCTCTATATTCCACGTTGTCTTGCTCCAGTTGTCATGGTATTTCATCTCGTGCCTTAATTCCTATGGTTGTGCCGGTCGCTAAAGACAGGCTATACATCCGTGCCCATGTGTCCTTACTCCCCAGTAGCATCTTTGCTGTCCTCATTTCACTGGTGCTGACTGTTTACTCTCTACTCACTGCACACAGTGCTACTTCGACAGCCCGTTTCTCAGCGTCTTGATCACAGATCCAGTTGTTCATTGCAGTTAACAGTTCCACGGTGACATATCGATATTCCGAGAGGCTCGGTTGAGAACATCATCGGCTGCGCTGAGCGAATTGGGGTTGGGTTGTTTGGGGAAGGAGACCAGACAGCGAGGTCATCGGTCTCATAGGATTAGGGAAGGACGGGGAAGGAAGTTAGCCGTGCCCTTTGAAAGGAACCATTTGCCTGGAGCGATTTAGGGAAATTACGGAAAACCTAAATCAGGATGGCCGGACGCGGGATTGAACCGTCGTCCTCCCGAATGCGAGGTGCCGCAGTGTTAGCACAGTGACTCACATTCGCGAGGGCGACGGTTAAAATCTGCTTCCGGCCATCCAGATTTAGATTTTCCATGATTTCCCTAAATTGCTCCAGGCGAATGCTCTGAAAGGGCGCGGCCGATTTCTTTTCCTATCCATCCCAAGCTTATGTACCCTCTATAATGACCTCGATGTCGACGGGACGTTTAACTATAATCTTCCTTCGTCAGCTGCCTAGCCTTTCATACATACGACTGGCGCAACGATAGAGATAGTTATGGCTGGATTCATGCGTTCTTGTTTTCGATTATCACTGCCACCCTGTTTCCATCTTCTCGTCGTTCCCTTAAATCACTCGAGGCGATTTCAGGAATGGTCCCTGAAACTAAGTTATCGTCGATTTCCGTTGGCTTCCATCTTGATGATGAGCCCACGCTCTGTCGTGATTTTGATGTTGATAAGTCATTACATTGCGATTTCCCTTCTCGAACTCTCCTCCACAAAGATAACGGGCTATTCTACCAATTCATGTTGTATTCTTTTTAATAATCTATCCTGTCTACAGTTAGAATGATATAAAGATTCATTAGGTGTACGAGTGTATATTGTGCCTATGTGAATACTGCAAAATAATCTTAAATCATTGCCCAGACTCTTTGTATTATGATTACATAGTAGTCGCTCCTGACTCACAACTCGACTTTACCCAGAGCATTAATTACGAATATTGGTGCATGTTGATACATTGCTGCGACTAGCAAGCTGCTGATGAGACATGAAAAAATTGGGAGTATCTAATACGTTTTCAACAAACAGTTTCACTCCTCAGACTTAGTGTATTATCTAGAAGAAATGTTAGGTACTCAAAAAGATGCAGCTTTAGCTGCTGAAGATCCAATCCCCTCTGATCTAATTGCTTTAGACGCTATGAACATTTGGGACATTGAAATTTCGAAACAATCAGGTGATGAGGAGCATATATAATGCAGTAATGTTCCCTCCACCAAACGTCTAGATTCTATTCGGTTGGGAATTGCTACCAGCGTAGGGAATGCTATCGCGCTACTGCAAGTTTGCCTCTCAAATTCCACGCTCAATTTACACGTTTAGCCTAGTGTTCTGCATATGTTCAACTGTGCTCTGAAAAATCTACAAAAGGTTCTCTCTGCTTCTAACAAACGCGTCGCACGCGGTATGTTGGCGTGATCTTCTCTCCTTTCGTACCTTGTTTCTGTTCACAGTGATGGGTGTAGTTCATAAAAGCCATGAGCACCGAAATAACATTGGTTTGTTTAATGTCATCGTCCAGATAGAATGAGTGATCTATTATGCTTCTCTTCATAAATTGATAAGCACGTCACACACAGTGTTAATAATATTATTATTTCGGCTGACAGGCGTGGTTACGAATGCTACTGCAACGGAATTATTTAGTAGAACTAATGATAAAACACAGTTGCGGTCGCGAAGTATTATTTATTTACAGTGCTAAACACTTTTAATGAAAACGTGTAACACGGCTTTTTGTTCGCATGAATAAAATAATATGCTGTTAATTAATATAGATTTTCTATTAATTTATAAAAATAATTCTAGCAAAATATTTATCACGTGGTATACGCGAAACTATGAAATGAAAGTAACACTGGGAGAAGGCTACAAACAAGTTTCAAACCCATTAATAAAATTTATTGGAAACTTGTTCCTTCCTCTCTCTCTCTCTCTCTCTCTCTCTCTCTCTCTCTCTCTCTCCCACTCTCTCTCTTTTTTTTTTTTTTGAGTCTGTTTGCTATCAGGTACATCTCCGTAACAGTGGTGAATACCTTAAATACTAAGCCGATAAAGTCAAACAGCGAAATGGTCTATAGTATGTGGATTGACGAACTTTACTGTAAGAAAGTATCCATGCTACCAATTGGTAGTTAATACTGGAACATGTTTCGTTCGCATTCCGTAGTACCCTTAGCTGCATTGTGTCGTCACAAATTCTTCTGGATTGAGAAACTTTTTCTGAAAATTGCAGAACATTAGGTACAAGTGATGTTAATTACCTTACAGTGTAGGTTGATAGCACTTGCCGGTATCGTGACGAGACAATAGTTAAAAAGCATGAAAATCACCCACTGGTCACGATAGAAAAATATGCTAGCGTTACTTCATTCACTGAAGCGCCGCAGAAACTGTTACAAGCATGCGCATTTAAATACAGAGATATGTAAACAGGCAGAATACGGAGCTGCTGTCGGCAACACCTTTGTAAGACAACATGTGTCTGGCGCAGTTGTTAGATCGGTTTCTGCTGCTACAATCGCAGGTTATCAAGATTTAAGTGAGTCTGAACGTGGTGTTATAGTCGGCGCACGACCGTTGGGACACAGCATCTCCGAGGTAGCGATGCAGCGGGCTTTTCCCTTACGACCATTTCATTAATGTACTGTGAACATCAAATCTCCGACATAGCTGCAGTCGGAGAAAGATCCTGCAAGAACAGGAACAACGACGACTGAAGAGAATTGTTCAACGTGACAGAAGCGCAACCCTTCCGCCAACTGCCGCAGATTTCAATGCTGGGCCATCAACAAGTGTGAGACTGCGAAGGCCCATTCGCGTATCCTCGACGACTGCACGTCACAGAGGTTTACGCCTCGTCTAAGCTCGTCCACACAGACATTAGACTGTTGATGACTGGAAACATGTTGCCTAGTCGGACGAATCTCGTTTAAAATTGTGTCGAGCGGATGGACGTTTGCTGTTATGGAGACCTCATGAATCCATGGACCCTGCATGTCAGTAGGGTACTGTTCAAGCAGGTGGAGGCTTTGTAATGGTGAGGGGCGTGTGCAGTTGGAGTAATATGGGACCCCTAATACGTCTAGATGCGACTCAGATAGGTGACACGTACGTAAGCATCCTGTCTGATCACCTGAATACATTCATGTCCGTTGTGCATTTCGACGGACTTCGGCAATTCCAGCATGACAATGCGACACCCCACACGTCCAGAATTGCCTCAGAGTGGCTCCAGAACTCTTTTCTGAGTTTAAACACTTGCGCTGGCCGCCGAGCTCCCCAGACATGAACATTATTGAGCATAATTGGGAAGCCTTGCGACGTGGTGTTCAGAAGAGATCTCCACCCCCTCGTACTCTTGCGGATTTATGGACACCCCTGCAAGATTAATGGTGTCAGTTTCCTCCAGCAGTACTTCAGACATTCGTCGAGTCGATGCTACGACGTGTTGCGGCACTTCTGGGTGCTAGCGGGAGTCCTACACGATGTTAGGCAAGTGTAGCAGTTTCTTTAGTGTATAACGCTCACTATGCGGTAGATGGTGAGTTCCTATATTCGGTGGGACCCTTACTAACAGTCTAGTCGTCATCATCAATTTCTTCCAAGTTGATGATATATGCAGGGCTTGTCCAGAAATTAAAGTGACACTACTGGTGGGAGCTCCAGATGGCCAAGCTTTTAGAAAAAGTTGTATTTTTGGCGCCTGTCGGCAGAGGCAGTTTCAAGGCAGTGTTTGGCGCTGCTTGAAGAGTGTAGAATGACAATCAGGGTGTTGTGGGATCTAGTCCTTATGAGGAATATTTTTCTTTAATTTCAATTTTCGCCTAACTTAGACTGCAATTAACTGGAAATATTGCTACATATAGTGTGTTCACTAATATTTTCAAAAAATGCATGACAATAAAGGCAAACAAAAAATTTGGAGTTCCAAATGTATTTCCAGGAAGGAATTCCAATGCAGATCGAGAATTTCGTATACAAAATTAGATAGTTCTATTATTTACAGTTGACGATTTACAGGTACTGGGGTGATATTTATTGTAAAAATAAAGGAAGCAATAATTTTCTCGGCCTCTTTCACACATTATAAACGCGGCTTTTTTGCTGTTACGTGGTTGATTTTCTATAGAAGAACAAACTTGGCTTACATTCATAAACGGTTCTGTCTCACAGCATGCAACGGCGAGGATAGCTGGTGATTTACAGAGGAATGTATTTTTGTGAAGCTGGTATCTGTAGAGATATCATTGGTGATCTTGCAGCTCTCGAAGAATGAAATTATAATGAAATCTAGACCTTTAGCTGCTTACAGGCGTTGATAAATATCAACGGGAACAGTTGAAAAATGTATGCCCCGACCGGGACTCGAATTTAGTGCAGTGTTCGCCAAGGTCAAAACGAAACTAACGTAATACGGAGTCCTGTACGCTTTAATCACAGACCCTTCTTGAAAGGTGACTTGCAGAGTCCTCATGAACGCCGTACGTACAACCATATCTTGGAAATTTACTAGCAATCCAAAACTTTCCTTCGCCTTTTCTTTTTGTTTCTTTAATGAAAAAAATTAATAAACAAAATATACTGAGTATTAATTCAGTTTATTCGTAGTGGCGTAAAAGCGATACATATTATAAAAGTTCATGTAAGCATGTGTTCATGCCTGTTCAACACCTCCTCCAACCATTGGACCAATTTCAACCAAGCTTGGTACACGTACCCCTCACTGGTAGACAACAGTCGCTGCGGAGGTAAGAACCACATACATATCACAGATCACAAGATATTGTGTCGTATACAATGTGATACGTAAAACACTGCCGCACATTCATGAGATTTAAATGTATCACTTCTGTGCTACTAACTGTATTCGCAATTTTTTTCCGCATACAGTATCTACATATGCCTCTAAATGCTTCTACAAATGTCTATCACGGTACCACACATAGTGCAGAACATACGACTAAGCTCTGAGATTCGTCAAAAACTGCAGCATAGTACATGACGTTTAATCAAAAGAAACTATATGGTTTCGGAAACGTTTTTCAAATCTCAGTCATCTATGACTTGTGTGGTGTCACCGCCAGACGCCACACTTGCTAAGTGGTAGCCTTTAAATCGGCCGCGGTCCGTTAGTATACGTCGGACCCGCGTGTCGCCACTATCAATGATTGCAGACCGAGCGCCGCCACACGGCAGGTCTAGACTCCCTAGCGCTCGCCCCAGTTGTACAGCCGACTTTGCTAGCGATGGTTCACTGACTATATACGCTCTCATTTGCAGAGACGACAGTTTAGCATAGCCTCCAGCTACGTCATTTGCTAAGACCTAGCAAGGCGCCATATTCAGTTACTATGTCTTCTGAACAGATAATATTGTGACTCATGTACCGTCAAGAGCGACGTTCATCATTAATGGATTAAAGTTAAGTATCAAACTAATTACGTCCGCTTTCTGAATTATAATTCCTTGTCTTGTTCCAGACCTCACGTCAGTATAGTCCTTCCCTCCTCATGCCAGCCTGCGTGAGCTAAAACGGATGCATTTCGGCCTCTACTAGTAACATGGTGTATATGCACACAAGAGCGACGAAAGGAAATTTGTACCAATGCCGGGATTCGAAGCCCGGCCTTGGTACACACTCTCATTCTTCGCTTAAGTCTGAATGTACAGGTATTCGGAAATTACTGTTACAGACAGACCTTTAAGACTTGTAGACGGGAGCCATTAAATAATACTTTGAATTGGAAGTCAAGTCCGGTAACGTACCGTTTCCGGGCTGCAGCGATTTGAAAACATACTAATAACGTGACGACTTTCACAACTAATTGATTAGTCTTCATCCAGTAGATTACTTATTTTACAGTTCTACTAATTTATAGTCAAGGAAATTGCTCGTGTACTCGTTGACGAGTTCTCTTCAATGTGACGCCGTACGACCCCTTCCACTTGGAGTGTGCGGTCTCACCTTGGTGCACCACAGTCACCCCTGCTGACGGTGGTGGTACACTTTGTCGAAGCCGTTGCGTAATTATGGTTAAAAGGGTTTGCGATGGAGTCGGCGACGTTGTGGAGAATGATCTCGATAAAGGCGACGAGCAGCTCTTGCATTAGAGTGAGCTTTGCTATTCAGAAGAATCAAAGCGATATATTCTGCAAACGTGTACTCAGCCATGTTGCTTTGACACTCACGGACAGGTAAATGAGGCTCGAACTAGCTCAGGGAATTAGGAAAGACGTCAAATGATAACAGCCGATGAGATGTAACCAGTCCCCACAGTGATTATCCTCTGCATACCTACCAAGCAAATATAATATGTAGCACGGAAACTGTAAGTTTCCATACACAGGTCACTACTCAAAATACCGGGTGATCAAAAAGTCAGTATAAATTTGAAAACTTAATAAACCACGGATTAATGTAGATAGAGAGGTAAAAATTGACACACATGCTTGGAATGACATGGGGTTTTATTAGAACCAACCCATATTGCTTGACGCGTGAAAGATCTCTTGCGCGCGTCGTTTGGTGGTGATCGTGTGCTCAGCCGCCACTTTCGTCATGCTTGGCCTCCCAGGTTCCCAGACCTCAGTCCCTGCGATTATTGGCTTTGGGGTTACCTGAAGCCGCAAGTGTATCGTGGTCGACCGACATCTCGAGGGATGCTGAAAGACAACATCCGACGCCAATGCCTCACCATAACTCCGGACATGCTTTACAGTGCTGTTCACAACATTATTCCTCGACTAAAGCTATTGTTGAGGAATGATGGTGGACATATTGAGCATTTCCTGTAAAGAGCATCATTTTTGCTTTGTCTTATTTTGTTATGCTAATTATTGCTATTCTGATCAGATGAAGCGCCATCTGTCGGACATTTTTTGAACTTTTGTATTTTTAGGTTCTAATAAAACCCCATGTCATTCCAAGCACGTGAGTCAATTTGTACCTCTCTATCTAAATTATTCCGTGATTTATTCAGTTTTCAAATTTATACCGACTTTTTTATCACCCGGCACAGTATTATGCAATCACCCCCCCCCCCCCCCACTACAAGTTCTAGAAATTTCTATGGGGAATGTCCCTACGCTCTGTATACATCATTGATATTTTAGACTTGAAAAGGTTTCTGGAACAATTTAGTTTCATTTGATTAAAGCGTCTATACCTGGGCTTTAGGCAGAACATCCCGTCTCGTTCGCTACCGATGTTTTATTCCAATACAGGTGGAGAGCCTCTGCAATGCTGTTCGAGTCTAAGGGGAATACCAAGGAGACTGAGGCGTGAACGGGAATTCGGGGTGAGGAGGGAGGCGTGCTATGGTACTTCGTGCGTTTGTACAAGGCTACTATGCTAGGGCGGCGTGGTGGTTAGCGCATCTGCCTAGTGAACAGGAGACTTGGGTTCGCATCTCGGCCATTGTATAAATTTTCGTTCGTACTTTAGTCTGCATACTTAAATTTAATGCTTCTTTGCTACTATCTCTATTCGCAACACATTCCGCAGGCAGTATCTATGAATATTACGCAGACAGTATCCATGAATAACACATAGATCACAAGATACGACGTCATAAACACTGAGCTGTCTGAAAAACTGCTTTATCATGCGTGACGTTTCGCATCATATTTTGCAGACAGTCTTCAAATATGTCGCTGAATATGTCTACACAAAAACATTATTGTACGAGACATAGTTCATGCGACATAATATAAAAAAAGATGAGATGAGTGAAAAAACTCAAACTTTAATGCATTTATTCTCCACTAGTAAGACATTTCTACAGTCGAGTCAACTTAAGAGCATCCTTGTGTCCTGGCAGTGCTTTAGACAGTCGTTTACTGCGAAGAGCAAACGGCTGTAGCCGGAAATAATAGCCGCCTTTAGAGTTACAAAAAGGTGTTACGACAGAGACGTTCACAAAATCGCGTTGTACACACGCGAAGCAACTGCATCCAGTTTACAGAAACTGTCCGGGATTTTACACACCGAATGTGCTGCAGGAGTACATATAAGGTTCGCTTCTACTAGAAAATTGGCAGAATGGATACGTGGGCAACGCCAGCTTTGTCAGCTAGTCGAAAATAGAAAAGTAAAAAAAAAAAAAAAAATTGAGGTTTACGCTTACGGGCTCAAACCCAAGACTATCTCATTATCATTCAAATGGTTCAAATGAATGACTCATACCTTACCCGACCAGCGCCAAAAATGTCATTTTTTCGCAATGCTTAGCCATCTGGAGCTCCTACTCCTTTCACTTTCATTTCTGGTCAAGCCCAGCATGCACCATAAATTTCGATAAAATTTGTGATGACGAGTAGACGCGGTCCACTTGTAAGAGATGCGAGACTGAAAAAGCCCATCAGAAAACTTTCTTGCGGACGAATTATACGGTGTTCGTTACATGCAAAATGCAGAGCCGGTTTCGAGGTGTAAACGTTTCTTCATATTAGAAAAACAATAACGTATCTCACTGTCAGAATCTTTATACTCCTTAGTGTCCTTATAATAAGCACATTTGAGTTTCCCCAAAAACAAAAAGAAAAAAAAAGATATCCGAAAGCGCTAATGCGCCTGCTTCCAGCACACGGGGAGGCCAGCCAGCCCTGAACCGAATCCGATTCGTAGATTAACGGCACGGCTGTTGAGCCGGCCAGACTGATCGGTTTTTAGCCGGTTTCCCACACACGAAAAGGTGAATACCAGCCTGATACCCAAGACCCTGAGAAGATACACACTAAGCTAACATGTAAAAACATTATCATACTTGACGATAAGATCAACACAAGACGGAGACACACGGGGAACACAGATTCCTTCCCAGGGGTAGTGGTGGTATAAAGAGAGGCGTTCGGCCAACAAATGCCACTAACACGGCCAAAACCGGTATATAGCAATGGCACGTCCTTAGAGAAACGAGACAACGCAAAAAGGAAAAGTAACAAGAAGTAGAAAGACCAATGTCTAACTGAAAACATGTTGAAAATGTGGGTTTGCTCAAGAACATGGGGCATACGTACAAAAGGGTCATGTAGCACAGAAAGTACTATCTAAAATATTTATTTAGCGTATGGAGCCAAGCGCAACGATTGGTAAAATCCGTGTTGTAACTTAACGGACCCCCCCATAAACCATGGACCTTGCCGTTGGTGGGGAGGCTTGCGTGCCTCAGCGATACAGATAGCCGTACCGTAGGTGCAACCACAACGGAGGGGTATCTGTTGAGAGGCCAGACAAACGTGTGGTTCCTGAAGAGGGGCAGCAGCCTTTTCAGTAGTTGCAAGGGCAACAGTCTGGATGATTGACTGATCTGGCCTTGTAACAATAACCAAAACGGCCTTGCTGTGCTGGTACTGCGAACGGCTGAAAGCAAGGGGAAACTACAGCCGTAATTTTTCCCGAGGGCATGCAGCTTTACTGTATGATTACATGATGATGGCGTCCTCTTGGGTAAAATATTCCGGGGGTAAAATAGTCCCCCATTCGGATCTCCGGGCGGGGACTACTCGGGAGGACGTCGTTATCAGGAGAAAGAAAACTGGCGTTCTACGGATCGGAGCGTGGAATGTCAGATCCCTTAATCGGGCAGGTAGGTTAGAAAATTTAAAAAGGGAAATGGATAGGTTGAAGTTAGATATAGTGGGAATTAGTGAAGTTCGGTGGCAGGAGGAACAAGACTTCTGGTCAGGTGACTACAGGGTTATAAACACAAAATCAAATAGGGGTAATGCAGGAGTAGGTTTAATAATGAATAGGAAAATAGGAATGCGGGTAAGCTACTACAAACAGCATAGTGAACGCATTATTGTGGCCAAGATAGATACGAAGCCCACACCTACTACAGTAGTACAAGTTTATATGCCAACTAGCTCTGCAGATGACGAAGAAATTGAAGAAATGTATGATGAAATAAAAGAAATTATTCAGATTGCGAAGGGAGACGAAAATTTAATAGTCATGGGTGACTGGAATTCGAGTGTAGGAAAAGGGAGAGAAGGAAACATAGTAGGTGAATATGGATTGGGGGACAGAAATGAATGAGGAAGCCGCCTGGTAGAATTTTGCACAGAGCACAACATAATCATAACTAACACTTGGTTTAAGAATCATGAAAGAAGGTTGTATACATGGAAGAACCCTGGAGATACTAAAAGGTATCAGATAGATTATATAATGGTAAGACAGAGATTTAGGAACCAGGTTTTAAATTGTAAGACATTTCCAGGGGCAGATGTGGACTCTGACCACAATCTATTGGTTATGACCTGTAGATTAAAACTGAAGAAACTGCAAAAAGGTGGGAATTTAAGGAGATGGGACCTGGATAAACTAAAAGAACCAGAGGTTGTACAGAGATTCAGGGAGAGCATAAGGGAGCAATTGACAGGAATGGGGGAAATAAATACAGTAGAAGAAGAATGGGTAGCTTTGAGGGATGAAGTAGTGAAGGCAGCAGAGGATCAAGTAGGTAAAAAGACGAGGGCTAGTAGAAATCCTTGGGTAACAGAAGAAATATTTAATTTAATTGATGAGAGGAGAAAATATAAAAATGCAGTAAGTGAAACAGGCAAAAAGGAATACAAACGTCTCAAAAATGAGATCTACAGGAAGTGCAAAATGGCTAAGCAGGGATGGCTAGAGGACAAATGTAAGGATGTAGAGGCCTATCTCACTACGGGTAAGATAGATACCGCCTACAGGAAAATTAAAGAGACCTTTGGAGATAAGAGAACGACTTGTATGAATATCAAGAGCTCAGATGGAAACCCAGTTCTAAGCAAAGAAGGGAAAGCAGCAAGGTGGAAGGAGTATATAGAGGGTCTATACAAGGGCGATGTACTTGAGGACAATATTATGGAAATGGAAGAGGATGTAGATGAAGATGAAATGGGAGATATGATACTGCGTGAAGAGTTTGACAGAGCACTGAAAGACCTGAATCGAAACAAGGCCCCGGGAGTAGACAATATTCCATTGGAACTACTGACTGCCGTGGGAGAGCAAGTCCTGACAAAACTCTACCATCTGGTGAGCAAGATGTATAAGACAGGCGAAATAACCTCAGACTTCAAGAAGAATATAATAATTCCAATCCCGAAGAAAGCAGGTGTTGACAGATGTGAAAATTACCGAACTATCAGTTTCATAAGTCACAGCTGCAAAATACTAACACGAATTCTTTACAGACGAATGGAAAAACTAGTAGAAGCCAACCTCGGGGAAGATCAGTTTGGATTCCGTAGAAACACTGGAACACGTGAGGCAATACTGACCTTACGACTTATCTTAGAAGAAAGATTAAGGAAAGGCAAACCTACGTTTCTAGCATTTGTAGACTTAGAGAAAGCTTTTGACAATGTTGACTGGAATACTCTCTTTCAAATTCTAAAGGTGGCAGGGGTAAAATACAGGGAGCGAAAGGCTATTTACAATTTGTACAGAAACCAGATGGCAGTTATAAGAGTCGAGGGACATGAAAGGGAACCAGTGGTTGGGAAGGGAGTAAGACAGGGTTGTAGCCTCTCCCCGATGTTGTTCAATCTGTATATTGAGCAAGCAGTAAAGGAAACAAAAGAAAAATTCGGAGTAGGTATTAAAATCCATGGAGAAGAAATAAAAACTTTGAGGTTCGCTGATGACATTGTAATTCTGGCAGAGACAGCAAAGGACTTGGAAGAGCAGTTGAATGGAATGGACAGTGTCTTGAAAGGAGGATATAAGATGAACATCAACAAAAGCAAAACAAGGATAATGGAATGTAGTCTAATTAAGTCGGGTGATGCTGAGGGAATTAGATTAGGAAATGAGACACTTAAAGTAGTAAAGGAGTTTTGCTATTTGGGGAGCAAAATAACTGATGATGGTCGAAGTAGAGAGGATATAAAATGTAGGCTGGTAATGGCAAGGAAAGCGTTTCTGAAGAAGAGGAATTTGTTAACATCCAGTATTGATTTAAGTGTCAGGAAGTCATTTCTGAAAGTATTCGTATGGAGTGTAGCCATGTATGGAAGTGAAACATGGACGATAAATAGTTTGGACAAGAAGAGAATAGAAGCTTTCGAAATGTGGTGCTACAGAAGAATGCTGAAGATTAGATGGGTAGATCACATAACTAATGAGGAAGTGTTGAATAGGATTGGGGAGAAGAGAAGTTTGTGGCACAACTTGACCAGAAGAAGGGATCGGTTGGTAGGACATGTTCTGAGGCTTCAAGGGATCACCAATTTAGTATTGGAGGGCAGCGTGGAGGGTAAAAATCGTAGAGGGAGACCAAGAGATGAATACACTAAGCAGATTCAGAAGGATGTAGGTTGCAGTAGGTACTGGGAGATGAAAAAGCTTGCACAGGATAGAGTAGCATGGAGAGGTGCATCAAACCAGTCTCAGGACTGAAGACCACAACAACAAAAACTTAACGGAGAAACTCGTAAGCATGGGGCTCTATTGTGAGATTTTCACCTGCCTCGAGATGACTGGGTGTTTGTGTTGTTCTCATCATTTTATCATCATTCATAAAAGTGGCGAGATTGGACTGAGCAAAGGTTGGGAATTTGTACGGGTGCTGATAACAGCACATTTGAGCGCCCCACAAACCAAACATCATCATCATCATCATGTATTACGAGAGGAGGAGGAGGAGGAGGAGGAGGAGGAGAGCGATGACGGAGGCTCATGCGGTGTTGGTGCGAAAACATGACCGGAGAACTGAGAGCAAAATATGTGTAGGCTTATATCACCAGTTGAAATACTTCCACTTTGATAAGCAAACTTCTGTTGTAGCACCGCGTTTGAGGTGACAAGAACGTCGACAAAAATACCAAACTACACATACTGGAATCAAACCAACGACTTTCGCTAGAATTGCTGTTGGAAGAAATTGGACGAGCACCGAACGAATCGATATGACGATTCAAAGGGGTATGTGAAAAGGGAAGACCTAGTCTCGTTTTGTGACGCAAGTATTGAAGTACGCGGAGGAAGCTTCACGGGTGGAAACAAGTCGAAATTTTTTTTTAACAAACGGGAGAAGGAACCATCTCTTCTGTAAACTATCAACATCAGGCGTCACCAGGTCGACAAGGAGTAGTGACGGCCTCAAACATAATGATGCTGCACACTGTCCAAAACACATTTCGGTATCAATATCAGAATCGTGTAACACCCGTATTTCCGGATATTCACCATGCTGGGTTAATAACATGACAGCAACTTACGTTGACAAGTTTGACATAGAAAACAGCCAAAGTTGCGAAATTCTGTTCTGTCTATTTAACTGATGGCCGTTTGCGGGTATCAGGACCCGTTCTCAAATCATCCTGTGAGACGGAAAGTTATAATTACAGTTTTCCCATAAACTGTTACAAAAGTAAGTGTGTATAACAGGGTACAGAGCATACCGTACCACGGTATACATACCAAAAAGGAAAAAAAAAGAAGGTGTATTCCGTGAAGGCACGCAAACCGTACCTGTGTCCAAGTCAAATTTTTCAGTGACAAACGGCAGGACAAACATACAACTGATGGTCTACGTCCTACGCTGTAACAAGGGAAACTGCGGTAGGGGATGCCCTATTAGGAAGCATGGAATTTCTTTATTACAAGTTCAAAAAAAATTTTTTTCTACAAGAACAGTTCAATCGACTACCACATTTTAACATTCTAAAAAGTTTTCACAAACAGCAAGACACTGAAAAGCTCTTTAACAATTTTGTTTCTAAAATAACCAGTAAATAACAGCAGCGCCACATACATGTGCCGGTCGTTGTGGCCGAGCGGTTCTAGGCGCTTCAGTCTGGAACCGCGCGACCGCGACGGTCGCAGGTTCGAATCCTGCCTCGGGCATGGATGTGTGTGATGTCCTTAGGTTAGTTAGGTTTAAGTAGTTCTAAGTTCTAGGGGACTGATGAGCTCAGATGTTAAGTCCCACAGTGCTTAGAGCCATTTGAACCATTTGAACATACAGTGTGCACAAACAAATATCGTGTGTCATAGCGACACATAACATTGTGGAAAGAAACGTAGTACTCGTATAACATTTGAAAACCTTTCGAATTACTTCATGTTCATAAAACACATACCACAAGCAAATCTAATAGTGTATACACCTATACAAATCTTTTTTAACGGCACGTGATAGGTAAATCACAAATTAGCACACAAGGCTATCTCTTCCGTGTCAAACGCTAAGATCCATAATGGCACATGACGTCATGAAGCATCTTTTTTTTTACCACTAGTACAGTAGAGATGTCTAATATGTAACATATGTAAAAGGTTGAAGCCATGGAGCAATGGACATCCCGAGAAAAGAAATACTAGAACCCCCCCACAAACACTTTTCTTTCTTTACCCGGAGTAGTTCCAAAAAATGGTTCAAATGGCTCTGAGCACTATGGGACTCAACTGCTGTGATCATAAGTCCCCTAGAACTTAGAACTACTTAAACCTAACAAACCTAAGGACATCACACACATCCATGCCCGAGGCAGGATTCGAACCTGCGACCGTAGCGGTCGTGCGGTTCCAGACTGTTGCGCCTTTAACCGCTCGGCCACTCCGGCCGGCGGAGTAGTCCCATCTCTTATCTTTCGCCAGCATGGCTGTTGTTCCATGGCTTCAACATTTAGTATGTATGTATATATGTTATGTATCTGACGTTGTTACTGTAATGCTGGTAAAATTAGATATATCATGTTATCATGTGCCATACGAGTATGTTCTGTATGCTGTTACATACACTTACTTTTGTAACGGGTTATTGGATACACTGTTATTTTAACTTTCGGGCTCACAGGATGATTTGCGAATGGTGATAATACCTGGAACCCGTCATCAGTTAAATAAAAAGAACTAAAATTCGCAACTTTGGTTACTTTTTACTTCAAACCAATATTTCAATTGATCCCAAAAGAAGCTAGTACAGATAATTTTCAGTGGCTTTTAAAAATGCCAGTTTTATATTCTTACCAATGATGATTGCTCTCAAGTTAATGAAGGTATCCTATTCTTATTTTCTCTTTTCTTATTGTATAATAACAGGCAGTGGAGTTTTTAGGTACCGCACACCTGTTATATAGCACAGTATACGATCTGCCAGACATGTTACTGTTACTTTTAGAATTTGGAAGTAAATGTAGCAGACAGAGTAGACGCAGAAGTGCTCTTAAGATGATGGTTGTTACTTCTTTATACTGAAACAAAAATCCATAAATAGTTAGCTATGTTTCTGCCCTCAAAAAATGGTGCAGCACCCCTCTGTAACCTTGTTCCATCGTCGTTCCGATGCTCCCACACTTTCAACGTCTGTGTCGCCGCTGCGCATCCATAACTCAGGATTCAGATGGCGCCACGGCAGGGCGCTGAACAAGACGACGGCGATTCCGCGGATCAACGGACGGGGTGCCGCCAGGGGTGGGGGAGTGGCTTGGCGGTGTTATCCACGCAGCTGCAGACGGGGACTCAACGCTAGCTGCGCTGACGCGGCGAGAAGAATGGCAACGCGATGGCAGCGCACCCCAGCACGGCTTTGCTTAAGCGGCAACGTCGCCTCACAACACAGCAGACAACACAGCGCCATTGGTGCCTGCAGCACAACACCTTCAGTCCCGCACGCCCCCGGCTGTGGGTTCGACTACATTGTGATTCATACTTTTGGCGAAACAGCGTGCCTTGAGATCCTTGACATCATTACATGACTTGAGGCAGATCGCCGAAAGCTATTGGTGCCGAAAGAAAATTCGAGAATATGACAGCTTAGTTATAGTGTTGAGTCCGGTGCGTGATTGAACTAAAAAAAAATTATCGTTTTACTGTACTTCCTGAGGTTTGGTTACAGGGTTAGCAAAAATCCAGTATCACTGGTGTCTGTGAGATGTGCTATCAGTATATAAATATATTTATAATTTCGTGTTCTCTTGACCAATTTTCCCCATCAGCTGAACGTTTAATAACACCCTAGCTGTTTTACGTCGTCTGTTGTTCTACCAGTACTGAAATAAACAATGTTTGTTTACAAACACTTAATCTTTCAATAACAAACAAGAGATAAAGGCCTGCAATTTACAGTTGTTAAACAGTGTTTCTTAATTAATTTTGCTACATGTCAAGACGTAGGCGGTAGCACTTTCTAGCGATCTTTCTGTATCCTTAGGTGCAAGGAAATATTGTTTAGGCAGAAAGGAAGGATCAGCATGATGCCCCATATGGCGCATTTTATTAATCAGTGAAACTTAACTGTTTAATTTCGTGTAACGTGTCATCCCATCTTTATGAAACACTGATAAACTCAATAGTGATGATACATGTCTTATTCTGCCTCAAGTGCAGTGCCCGTGTGACACGAACTTACGTTAGTTCGTGATGAATGAAGTACTTTGAACTACCATATAGGCACTGTGAAACTTTTTCAGACAGCTTAGAAATAAATAAAAATTACAAAAATTGCAACAAAAATGAGCACTGGCAACAGATCATATGTGAAGTCACATACGCTATTTAACAATCTGCTGAACACACACGTTTAAAACGTTTCATTTAGTTTTCTCGTTTGTGTGAAATCTGCAGTTGGCACTTGTGCCCTTTTGCAAACACCTACAACTGCAATATTGGCAAATTATTTCCAGTTCTAAAATTAAAAGTAGTTGCTACATTCTTACAATGGATTGGCAGGGTTGTAAAAAAGTTCACTTGACAGTTCTTACGCCGGCCACGGTGGCAGAGCGGTTCTAGGCGCTACAGTCCGGAACCGCGCGACTGCTACGGTCGCAGGTCCGAATCCTGCCTCGGGCATGGATGTGTGTGATGTCCTTAGGCTAGTTGGGTTTAAGTAGTTCAAAGTTCTAGGGGACTGATGACCTTAGAAGTTAAGTGGTTCCAATGGCTCTGAGCTCTATGCGACTTAACTTCTGAGGTCATCACATTCCCAGTGCAAATAATAGCACAATAAAGCCTTGCGGCCAGCAGCACCTTACAGAGAGTTGCAGATAGCGGAAGACAGATTTGAAGGGGAAGCATGTTACTGACGGCAATGCTTGTTTTGGTATAGATCGCACATTATCACGTGTAGTACACAATGATTGAGATGTAAACCGTAGTCAGGTTCGTTCTGGAGAGTTCTTTTGCTAAAAGTATCAGTGCCAGTGGAACTTCTATAAATAGTTAGTAGCAACCATCTGTTCACTGTACCGAGGATGACTGACGCTGACACTTGAAGCTGCAAGAATACTTCACGCTGTATCTAATGACGGATTACACCGAAGCCGGTCGTATTTCGAAGTAGAAGCTGTTTATAAATTGTCTATACGAAAGTAACCTGTAGTAGTGAAAAGGCTAAATGACTTATTGAAATGTTTGATACAGCAATGAATGCAGTATCTTCAAGTTTTATTCCCCTCTAACACTGTTAGTTCCCAACGTTCCCGCTAGGTTGCATGCGCAAATGAGCTATTCCAACAGTCTTTACGGAGTTCTATAACGGTGCAAGGCATGTGCAGTGTTGTTTATGGTTTTATGATACCAAATCCGCTACTATACAGAGACAATAAATACTGCAAGACACGACGTCAAAGACAAACTGTTATTAACTGATACAATCATTTCACCAACAAGTTTCCACGTATATCAAGCCGTTGGCTGTGGCCGAGGGGTTCTAGGCGCTTCAGTCCGGATCCGCGCTGCTACTACGGTCGCAGGTTCGAATCCTGCCTCGGGCATGGATGTGTGTGATGTCCTTAGGTTAGTTAGGTTTAAGTAGTTCTAAGTCAAGGGGACTGATGACCACAGATGTTAAGTCCAATAGTGCTTAGGTCCATTTGTTTTTGAACCGCATATCATGATTAGACTAATGGGGTTTGGCAGGAAGCTGATAAGGGCCTGTAGATGGGACATTTGTCGTGTTATAAAAGGTAATTACACTGTAAATAAAACTTGAAGACATACTCCTTTCAATGCTCTGTCATACATTTCTATAATGTATTTACTCTTTTTACAATTAAAGGTTTCTTTTGCATGACTAATTTACAAACACTCTATTTATGTGACAGGGTCAGATGTAGACTGAAACTTATGAGAAATGTAATGTTAAAAATTACCGCGGACCCATGTCCAGACTTCATCTGATGAAATTCATCGATGACAATGCTGCTGTATAGTTGAAGTTCTGAAATGACAGGCATTTTCCAAAGTTTCTCTGGGCCGCACCTTGGGTGGAATCGAGCTATTGTTTCAGCAGTGTGAAGTTGTGAGCTTTTTGGGCGTCCTGGGTAACACAAAAGAACGATACTACTTTGGTAGTTCGGTAATTTTTATAGTTTTCAGTTGTGGTCCAGAGTGATGGCGAACTTACGATCCAAGTGCCTAAAAGGAACGTGTAACCGATGGTTCGTGGAAGGATAAGTGATTCGGAAGGGTTTCCTGGAGAGATTTAATGTTAGATGCGTTTAGTCAAGTAAGGCGTAACTATTTTGGCAAACCTGTGTACAAGGACTGTGTTAAAAACCATCTGGAGCAGGACATCGCAGAAAGTAATGGACCTGACAGATTTTCATCCGGAAAAGAACACAGTTTATTTAGCTCTACTCCAAAATTTTTGATGTTATGACTTCATTCTCGTTCTTTTTAATGTTACTGAGAGAGTTTTGTCCACACAGATTCAGAGTTGAAAAGGGGTATCAGACGAGAAGCGCATTGTCAGGGTGGCCGAGCGGTTCTAGGCGCTACAGTCTGGAACCGCGCGACCGCTACGGTCGCAGGTTCGAATCCTGCCTCGGGCATGGATGTGTGTGATGTCCTTAGGTTAGTTACGTTTAAGTAGTTCTAAGTTCTAGGGGACTGATGACCTCAGAAGTTAAGTCCCATAGTGCTCAGAGCCAGCCGAGAAGCGCATTTTACTTTCTTGTCCGTTAATGAGACGTATAGGATTTTCTGAGTGGCAATCGCAGCACTACAGAGATCGTATTAAAATAATAGGAGTTGTGCCTACTGAGTCCATTCCGTGGGCGAAAACGATACCGAGCACCCTGCTAGAAAGTTTCACAAGTATGATGGTGTAGGAAAGTGATTCAGGCACGATAATTTATCAAATGTGTTTTAAGGTTGAATAACAAGTAAACTGTTTTTGTTCTACTGGACAAATACGGTTTAGTTGTTTAAAACTGTTCAAATGTGTGTGAATTCCTAATGAACCAAACTGCTGAGAACAACACACACACACCCATCCCCGAAGGAGGACTCGAACCTCCGGCGGGAAAGGCCGCATAATCCGTGACATGGCGCCTCAAACCGCACCGCCAATCTGCGTGGCGTTTAGTTGTTATTCAGCCTCAAATATAGAATTGTTCTACCAATGAGAACTCATAAATAAGATTTATCTCACCATTTACCTATACCGACAATGACGTAATTCAGTAGCATAGCGAACTCGTGGCCTGTGTAATTGAAACCCGTCGACGGCGGTAGCGAATGCAGCTTCTTCGTCTTATAGGCCTTGCCCGCTACCCACATTACGTGTCCGTTCAATTTCATGTCGCTTGGCAACGCCACGCCCATGCTTTGCATCGGCGTGACTGTTTTAAGTAGCTAATACTGTACTCGAATATAATGGGAATTTTCTTTTTTCTACTCAGATACATTAACTTTCATTTTTCCACATTTGGAGCAAGCTAACATTCATTAAACCATATATAAATTATATGCAAGTCATCCTGTGTCCTCATACAGTCACTCAAAGACGACGCTGTACTGTACACTACAACAGCATCAGTAAAAAGTCGAAAGTTGCTGTTCAACCTATCCGTCATTTAAGTATACACAGAATATGAGTGGTTACATACAGCTCCCATAGGGCACTCCTAACAATATCATTATCTTGCCGCACAGGACAACGTAATGGTTTCTATTACTTTAGAGGTCTCTGAATCACACATTTATCTGTGAACCTATTATTTATGCTCGGACCTCCGTTAACATTCTGCAGCAAGGCACAGCGTCGAACGCGTTCTGGAAATTTAGGCATGCGAAGTCCATCTGTTGCCCTTCATCCATTGTTCGCAGGGCATCGTGTGAAAACAGTGCAAACTGACTTCCGCAAGAGTGAAGCTTTCTAAATCAGTGATGATTCCTGCACACTGACAAGGTAAGGGTGTTTGATTTTGTTTCCGTTACTTCAATGGATATACATTGAAAGTCATGGGATAGCGATATACACATTTACAGATGCAGTTGTATCCCGTACGCAAGGTATAAAAGGGCAGAGCATGGCGAAGCTGTCATTTGTACTCACGTGACTCATGTGAAAATGTTTCTGACGTAATTGTGGCCAGACGACAGGTAACAGCCTTTGAATGCGGTATGGTAGTTGGAGCTATATGCATGGGACATTCCATTTCGGAAATCGTTAGGGAATTTTATATTCCGAGATCTACAGTGTCAAACGTGTGCCGAGAAGACCATGTTTCAGGCATTACCTCCTACCACGGACAACGCAGTGGCCGACGGCCTTCACTTCACGACTGAGAGCAGCAGCTTTTGCGTAGAGTTGTCTGTGCTATCAAACATTCAACAATAAGTGAAACAACCGCAGACATCAATGTGGGTCGTACGACGAACGTATCCGTTAGGACAGTGCGGCGAAATCTGGCATCACTGGGCTATGGCAACAGGCGACCGACGCTAGAGCCTTTGCTAACGGCACGGCATCGCCTGCAGCATCTCTTCTGAGTTCGTGACTATGTCAGTTGGATCCTAGACGACTAGAAGAAACCCATGCCCTGGTCAGATGAGTCCCGATTTTAGTTGGTAAGAGCTGTTGATAGGGTACGAGTGTGGCGTAGACCCTAACGAGCTTGCACCCAAGTTGTTAACAGGACACTCTGCAAGCTGATGTTGGCTCCTTAATAGTGTTGGCTGTGTTTACATGGAAATGGACGGGGTCTCTGGTCCAACTGAACAAACCATTGACTGGAAATATATATGTTCCACTACTTTGAGACTAATTGGAGCCATTTATGGACTTGATGTTCTAATGACAATACGCCATGTCACCGGGCCACAATTGCTCGTGATTGGTTTGACGAACATTCTGGACAGTTCGAGTGAATGATCAGCTGACCCAGATCGACCGACATGAATGTCAACGAACGTTTGTGGGACATAATGGGGCGATCTGTTCGTGCACAGAATCCTGCACTGGCGACACTTTCAATGATGTGGACGGCTATACTGTCATCACGGCTCCATATTTCTGCAAGGAGTTCCAACGTCTTGTTGAGTGCATGAAGCGTTGTGTTGGTACATTACGCCAGGGAAAAGGAGGTCCAACAGGATATTAGGAGGTATCCCACGACTTTTGTTACCCAGTATATACACGCTGGGTGATAAGGAAATCGAGAACGCGTAGTCGGATAATAAAGCAGCTCATATGCATACACACATTGTTGAGTATGTAAAGGAGTAGACCAGCAGTTCTCCGTGATAGGTAGATTGGCCACCAGAATGCATTAGCTTTGTTCGTCTTTAGAGCAGTTACAAAGTCTAGTAGGGAATATAATGGCGAGAAAAGCGTCAAATGTTCAGTGATCACTATAAAGGACGCGGTAACACCTTATACACATGTGAGGCAACGTTATAAGCACCTGACAAAGTTTGCAAGAGGCCTCTCCATTTGGCCAGCTGGTCGAATCGTGCAGTATCCGGAATTGTGGGGCATTCCAATGTAAGAGTGGCCGGATATTGGACTGAATGGAAATGTGAGGAGAGGCATGCTTGTTGTGAAGGTGCTGGGCGACCACGTCTGAGAAATAAAACAGAAGATCGCCGTATTGCGCACAAATCGTATCGTAACCTGTTCCCGTGTTTACCTGCCACCCGACAACAAGTAATGGACTCTCTGTCATTCCATACTATTGGTCAGAGAGTAGCAGCAGCCGGTGTAGGGACTTTCCGTCGCGTGTGTGACCCAAACGGCTGCTATGGGAGTGCTGCCATGACCGGAAAAGCATGGACTAGTGACGAATGGCGTCGCATTGTATTTAGCGAAGAATGCCGCCACTGCACTATCCCAGTTGATAACAGTCGGCGAATATGGCGTCGACCTGGGGAGAGGTTACTTTCTTGCAATGTTTTGAAGAGGTACAGCGGTTTACTCCGATGTTACGGGGTCGGGAGCCATTTGGTATATCTTCAGGTCATATATGGCAGTGATAAAAAGAGCTCTGACAGCACAACTGTACATCACAGATATTCTGCATTTTCACATGTTACCTCTCATTACCGATGTGCAATTTTTCTGCAGAACATTGGTCGTCCACAGGTGGCACATATCCCTTATCATTAGCTACAATATTGCAGATCAGCAACTGGAAGCAGTTAATCCCATAAATTATCTGGGAGTACGCATTAGGAGTAATTTAAAATGGAATGATCATATAAAGTTGATAGTCGGTAAGACAGATGCCAGACTGAGATTCATTGGAAGAATCATAAGGAAATGCAGTCCGGAAACAAAGGAAGTAGGTTACAGTACACTTGTTCGCCCACTGCTTGAATACTGCTCACCGGTGTGGGATCCGTAGAGAGATAGAGAAGATCCAACGGAGAGCAGCGCGCTTCGTTACAGGATCATTTAGTAATCGCGAAAGCATTACGGAGATGATACATAAACTCCAGTGGAAGACTCTGCAGCAGAGACGCTCAGAAGCTCGGTCCGGGCTTTTGCTGAAGTTTCGAGAACGTACCTTCACCGAGGAGTCTAACAGTATATTTATCCCTCCTACGTATATCTCGCGAAGAGAACACGAGGATAAAATCAGAGAGATTAGAGCCCACACAGAGGCATACCGACAATCTTTCTTTCCATTAATAATACGAGACTGGAATAGAAGGGACAACCGATAGAGGTACGCAAGGTACCCCCCCCCCCCCCCCCGCCACACACCGTCAGGTGGCTTGCGGAGTATGGATGTAGATGTAGATATGAACTGTCTGCCTGAGGCCGAGGTATTCCCAAGGCCAGGAAGATTCCCAGATGTTGTGGGTCCATCTCAGACTTCAGCTCCATCCTAGGATCAGTTACAATAGTTTGCCTCAGGAGAGAATACAATGGTCTTATGACACCCTACGCAATCGAATCAGTGCCTGCCTCTAGGCCAGATGGAGTCCAGCGTCACATTAATTAGTGCACTCTTACTGGCAAGTTCTTTGAAAGTTTGATTTGATATCGCAATCACTGAAAGAACATCACACACCTTCTGCAAGCATTACGTTTCATTTGGCTCCCTCCTCCCCTTCTGGAAGCCCCGCTTACCTTTGTGAGTCAGTGCTTGTTCGCCACAACTACGTGACACGACGTGGCGTGTATGACGCCAATTTCTCCCCCTGCCGCAGTTTTGCCTATGTTTTGACGTTTACCGCAGAACATTCTTTCCGCCATTTGCCCGTGCTTCGTGGCAGAGGCGTCCACGCGCTGGGCGCCTGGTCGCCACCTGCTGTGGTGGCGCGCCCTGCTAACTGCGCAGCGGGCCTGCAGCGAGGACGGCCGCATGCCGGTCACGCAACCGCAGCGTCCGCCACGCCGCCACGCCGTTTCCCTCGGCCGACTCGCCACTGCACTGCTGCGCAGCGACACACGTGGCCGCGTTTACACATCGCTCTGCATGCTTATGGCCGTCGTCGGGTCTCTGCCAGCAGCTGCAGGCGGGGTCATCAGCCTGCCTCCGCATTATAAACTGGCCGCTGCGTGTGGACTGCCACGCTGACTACATTTAACCGACGTGTCGCTAACGGCAATGTCTGTGCGAATTCGATGCAATTTACAGACGGATGTGTAACTGCTAAATATGGTTGATTCTTAACAACTCAAACATGCTCATATGCTCTTAAGACACCGAGCAAGGTGGCGCAGTGGTTAGACACTAGACTCGCATTCGGGAGGACGACGGTTCAATCCCGCGTCCGGCCATCCTGATTTAGGTTTTCCGTGATTTCCCTAAATCGCTCCAGGCAAATGCCGGGATGGTTCCTTTCAAAGGGCACGGCCGACTTTCTTCCCCGTCCTTCCCCAATCCGATGAGACCGATGACCTCGCTGTCTGGTCTCCTTCCCCAAACCAACCAACCAACCAACTCTTAAGACAGACAAACGACGCACCACGAAGGAGTTGTCTGAGTAGGACATAAATCAGTAGACATTACGTACATTTACAAACATATGCTCACAGTTTCAGAATAACTGGATGATTTATTACAAGAAAGAGTTTCACGAATTGAGGAAGCCAATAAGGCGCTGGTTCCCATCTGGCCCTTATGCAAGCAGTTACTCGGCTTGCCACTGATTGATAGACTCGTTGGATACCTTTCTGAGAGATTTCTTGCCAAATTCTGTACAATTTGCTCTTTAAATCGTCAAGATCCCGAGCTCTTTGGAGGGCTTCACATAACGTTCCGATCGTTCCCAGCTGGGTAGAGATCTGACAATCTTGCAGGACAATAAGGGGTTAGGCAAGCACGAAGACAAACAGCAGAAACTCCCGGCGTCTGTGGGTGGGCAGTATCTTACTGAAATGTAAGCCCAGGATGGTTTGAGACGGACAGCAAAACGGGGCGTAGAATATCGTCTAAGAACCGCTTTGCTGTAAAGGTTTCGCAGATGACACCAAGCGGGTACTGCTGTGAAAAGAAATGACATTCCAGACCACCAGTCCAGGTTGTCAGGCACTTTGGTGGGCGACAGTCCTGTTGGTATCCCACCGCTGTCCGAGATGTCTCCAGATATGTCGCCGGCAGCTGTGACTGAGCGGTTATAGGCGCTTCAGTCCGGAACCACGCTGCTGCTGCGGTCGCAGGTTCGAATCCTGCCTCGGACATGGATGCGTGTGATGGTCTTGGGTTAGTTAGGTTTAAGTAGTTCTAAATCTAGGGGACTGATGACCACAGATGTTGGTCGGCCGAAGTGGCCGAGCGGTTATAGACGCTACAGTCTGGAACCGCGCGACGGCTACGGTCGCACGTTCGAATCCTGCCTCGGGCATGGATGTGTGTGATGTCCTTATGCTAGTTAGGTTTAAGTAGTTCTAAGTTCCAGGGGACTAATGACCTCAGAAGTTGAGTCCCATAGTGCTCAGAGCCATTTGAACCAATTTTGAACCGCAAATGTTAAGTCCCATAGTGCTTAAAGCCATTTGAACCACTTGAAACAGATATGTCTTCGCTAGACATCGAAGCAGGACCGCAAATGTTAAGTCCCATAGTGCTTAAAGCCATTTGAACCACTTGATACAGATATGTCTTCGCTAGACATCGAAGCAGGACTCATCACTGAGGACAATTCTATTCCACTGAATGAGATCCAAGGTCAAATGTATCCGTAACCAATGCAAATGGGCTTATTGGTGTGTAGAGGTCAATGGTAGTCGGCGAAATGGGCGTCGTGAGATGAGTCCCCTTTCTGTGAGGCACCTATTAATGGCCCTGTGGTCGCTGAAGCTTCAATTGCACGTCGGATCGACGATAATGAGGAATCCAAGGCTCTGTATGCCTCTCCGATGACTGGTCCATTCGTTCTGTCCAGTTTGTAGGTCGACCGCTTCCTTCTTGGCGCTGTTTTCGATCATGGTTCACACATTCCTGTCAAAATCAACGAATAGTGGGGTAACACCTGTTCAACTGTCGAGCGAATCGCTGATTACTGCAGCTAGGTTCTCTGAGCCCAGCTACATGTCCTCTCTCAAATGCTGATATCTGCGTGCATCGCTTACGCACCTGTCTGCAGAGCATAATTTCTGTCCAAATGAGTACACCGAATGAAAATCGCAAGTCAAAATCATCGAATAGTGGGGTAACACCTGTTCAACTGTCGAGCGAATCGCTGATTACTGCAGCTAGGTTCTCTGAGCCCAGCTACATGTCCTCTCTCAAATGCTGATATCTGCGTGCATCGCTTACGCGCCTGTCTGCAGAGCATAATTTCTGTCCAAATGAGTACACCGAATGAAAATCGCAAGTCCTTATACCCTAGTATTGACAAGTCCCCCGTTTACTATCCCTGTCACCTCCGCGATGAAACTGCGCTGCAGCGTCACACATTCATCCATCGGCCGTCAAAGTTTACATTTCTGCATCTTCTACATCTACCTCCATATTCCGCAAACCACCAGACGGTGTGTGCCGGAGCGCACCTTGAGTACCTCTATCGATTCTCCTTTCTATTCTAGTCTCGTATTGTTCGTGGAAAGAAAGATTGTCGGTAGGCCTCTGTGTGGGCTGTAATCTCTCTGATTATATCCTCATGGTCTCTTCGCGAGAAATACGTACGAGGGAGCAATATACAGCTTGAGCCCTCGGTGAAGGTATGTTCTCGAAACTTCAACAAAAGCCCGTACCGAACTACTGAGCGTCTCTCTTGCAGAGTCTTCCACTGGAGTCTCTCTGTCATCTTCGTAACGCTTTTGCGATTACTAAATGATCCTGTAGCGAAGCGTGCTGCTCTCCATTGGATCTTCTCTTTCTCTTCTATCAACCCTATCTGGTACGGATCCCACACCGGTTAGCAGTATTCAAGCAGTGGGTGAAGAAGTGTACTGTAACCTACTTACTATGTTTTCAGACTGCATTTCCTTAGGATTCTTCCAATGAATCTCAGTCTGGCATCTGCGTTATTGACGATTAATTTTGTATGGTCATTCCATTTTAAATCACTCCTAATGCCTACTCAGATAATTTATGGAATTAACTGCTTCAAAATGGTTCAAATGTCTCTGAGCACTATGGGAATTAACATCTGATGTCATCTGTTCCCTATAACTTAGAACTACTTAAACCTAACTAACCTAAGGACATCACACACATCCATGCTCGAGGCAGGATTCGAACCTACGTCCGTAGCGGTAGAGCGGTTCCAGACTAAAGAGCCTAGAACAGCTCGGCCACAACGGCCGGCAATTAACTGCTTCCAGTTGCTGACATGCTATATTGTAGCTAAATGGTAAAGGATCTTTCTTTCTATGTTATCGCAGCACATTACACTTGTCTACATTGAGATTCAATTGCCATTCCTTGCATCAAGCGTCAATTCATTGCAGATCCTCCTTCATTTCAGTACAATTTTCCATTGTTACAACCTCTTGATATACTACAGCATCATCCGCAAAAAGTCTCAGTGAACTTCCGATGTTATCCACAAGACCATTTATATATATTGTGAATAGCAACAGTCCTGCGACTCTCGCCTGCGGCACACCTGAAATCACTCTTACTTCGGAAGATTTGTCTCCATTGAGAATGACATGCTGCGTTCTGTTATCTAGAAACTCTTCAATCCAATCACACAATTGGTCTGATAGTCCATATGCTATTACTTTGTTCATTAAACGACTGTGGGGAACTGCATCAAACGCCTTGCGGAAGTCAAGAAACACGGCATCTACCTGGGAACCCGTGTCTATGGCCCTCTGAGTGTCGTGGACGAATAGCGCGAGCTGGGTTTCACACGATCGTCTTTTTCGAAACCCATGCTGATTCCTACAGAGTAGATTTTTTGTCTCCAGAAAAGTCATTATACTCGAGCATTATACGTGTTCCAAAATTCTACAACTCTTCCGTCGATACCTGTATGAATATCAATTTGTGACCAATTTCCGTAACTTCTTTGTTGTGGGTCGGTTTTTTCTTTTGCCTGAGAGAGTATTAGCAGTTAAATTTAATTCCAATTTCACACTGAAGTCCACCGCTTATTTTCCAAGGGATACTATTACGTCATAAGAGGGGACTTAGAAAATAAGTAACACGTTTCGTCGCACGCTAAAACCATTGCGCAACAAGAGTGGCGCGTTGGCAGTAGAGACTACGTGTTCTGGCTTCCCCCTAGGGAGGGTTCCTCCGTGGTACGGTTAACAAGTGCTTCACAGTGTGCGAATGAAATGACACGGAAACTGGAAACGTACTCGAAAGCTGGAGTATGCGAGACAGTACGATTCTGGCGGGCAAAACGTCTAAACTGCACCCAGATTCACAGCGAAATTCTGGCAGTAAATGGACCACATGCGACATCGCTTCCAGTCGCAGTGAAATGGTGCCAGCAGTTCGATCAAAGGTAGAGTAGACGTAGGTGATGCTGAATAGGTGAGAATGTCCACGAGCTGGAGAAACTGCAAAAAAAATGGCTCTGAGCACTATGGGACTCAACTGCTGAGGTCATTAGTCCCCTAGAACTTAGAACTAGTTAAGCCTAACTAACCTAAGGACATCACAAACATCCATGCCCGAGGCAGGATTCGAACCTGCGACCGTAGCGGTCTTGCGGTTCCAGACTGCAGCGCCTTTAACCGCACGGCCACTTCGGCCGGCGAGAAACTGCAGCCGTCACATTTTTCCAACAGTGACAACATTCCGAAAGAGGTTCTAGAATGGTTCCGTGGCCAAGGAGAGGAATTCTACTTTCAAGGAATTGAACGACTGGTAGAACATTTCGACCATTGTTTAGAGAGACCTGGTGGTGGTGGTTAGTGTTTAACGTCCCGTCGACAACGAGGTCATTAGAGACGGAGCGCAAGCTCGGGTTAGGGAAGGATTGGGAAGGAAATCGGCCGTGCCCTTTCAAAGGAACCATCCCGGCATTTGCCTGAAACGATTTAGGAAAATCACGGAAAACCTAAATCAGGATGGCCGGAGACGGGATTGAACCGTGGTCCTCCCGAATGCGAGTCCAGTATGCTAACCACTGCGCCTCCTCGCTCGGTAGAGAGACCTGATCACTATGTTGAAAAATACTGTCATGCATCCGTGTCACACTTCAGTGTAGTGCAGCATTCAGAGAAGTTACTTGACCTGCAACAATACTGTGCAAATTACTGTTTGAAGTCCCCTCGCAAAAGATCGTGGTGGCACTGATAACTGTTCAAGTAACAGTGCAGCCCGCCAACGGATGTTACTTAGACCAATGCCACACCAGGCAATTTTCTGCGTTGGATAATGTTTACGGTTGAAATAGTGGCAGATGTGCTCCGCACTTGAAAGCATCGTTATCGTGATGTTGCGGTGGTTGGAGTCGGGCCGAAATAAAAACTGAGTGTTACACTTGCGATAAAAATCAGTGGCTTTTGCAGACGTGTTGCAACCAGCCTGCGGACACACCACCATAAGACGAACTTACATTCCAAACTTAAATATTTAGCTGCAGTACGTTGTACATTGCTAGAGATTATGAACCGCAGAAGTGAAGGAAAGTACGCATTGTTACACAAGAAAGTCGGAGATTATGTAGAGAAATTCTTTGATTCTCACCATGATGATAATATGTCTTTAGGATATTTCTGTTGTGTTTTTATTTTACGTGGTAGCTTAACACATCAGAGATCGACGAAATGAATAAAATACTAACACACTTATTTAGAATATGTGCAATTATGAATGCTATCAGTCATTCAGTGGCGATGTGAAAGATCAATAGCTGAACTGTCCTTCATACATACTGGTTCACTTGCTAGCGGTTATAAGACACAGGCTCTCCCACATAAAACGTACGTCTCACGGCCGAGATTCAAGCAACAATGAACTAACTAAAAACGAATAACTAATAGTGACGTTAAGGAACATGTAGTTACATTTCTATGAGAGATGCGGCAAGTGGTGGTCACGGGCATCCAGGCATCACTCACTTCGTGTGATTACGTTAACAGCAACATTCACTGATTCTGCTGACGTGATGTTAATTTCTCTAGTAATACTCTGTTTAAGTTTGTCTATTGTGCGAGGGTTGTCAGGAAAAAAAAAAAATGGTTCAAATGGCTCTGAGTACTATGGGACTTAACATCTGAGGTCATCAGTCCCCTAGAACTTAGAACTACTTAAACCTAACCAACCTCAGGAAATCACATACATCCATGCCCGAGGCAGGATTCGAACCTGCGACCATAGCGGTCGCGCGATTCCAGACTGAAGCGCCTAGAACCGCTCGGCCACACCGGCCGGCGATTGTCAGCATACACTTTGTTTTTAAGTGTGCGGGGGCCAAAGGCGCCTACTGGCCAGTCTGTCTTCAGAGAACACGTTGGTGATGTGGGTCATACTTTGGTTGGATGTGTGAGCAGTTCCTCCATCTTGCTGGAATAGTGCATACATCTTCTCTGAATCGGTTAACTGTGCGTAGGAAGAGGCAAAGACTCTAGATACCTGGCACTGTTTCAGGTGTAATTGAAAAATTGGAGCCAATAACGCACATCCCAACACCAAACATCTGTATACTATGAATGGAGAGATTTTTCATGTAGAACATGTGGGTTTTCCTCCGACCAGTACCTACAATTCTGGGAGTTTACTTAACCTGGCAAAGGAAACCAGACATCTGACATAAAATAAAGCAAGTGGTCCAAGTAATTGCTAGAGATTGATGTTAACAGCCAGTTACAGTAATGAACTCTTTTACAATGAAATGAACACCCTTAACTGCTTACAGGCGTTGACATACGACAACGGGGACAGATGAAAATGTGTGCCCCGACCGGGTCCCGTACCCGGGATCTCCTGCTTACATGGCAGACGCTCTATCCATCTGAGCCACGGAGGACACAGAAGATAGCGCGACTGCAGGGATTTATCTCTGGCACGCCTCCCGCGAAACCCACATTCTCAACGTATTGTCCCGGACATGTCCGAAAGAACAAATACCATCTTAGTATATGAACTCTTTTTTATCCATGATCTTAAAATTTCAACTCTTGCACCACATTCACATGATAGTATTTTACTTCAGTTTCCTTTAGTACACCGTGGCACGATGTACAAGATATACCAAACTTTTCTTCCTGATCCTCAAATTTCAACTCTTGCACCACACTCACGCTGAGGCTCTTAATTTTGTATCTTTTAGTACACGATATAGAAGATACACTAGTCTGCTGCAATAACCTCCTTTCCGACTGATGGGGACTTCTCTTAATGTCCACGCTCATTCGGTCTACAGTTTCAGGGGTCCTCAATGTTCGTTGCCTATACCTCCGCAAGATTTGAACGGATTCTGCAGCCCTTTATTTCTTGAACAGACCTTGAATAGTTCCGTTCGTGGGGAGTTTCTTACCTAAAGCTCCCCCCGATCACGCCATGAAGGCCCACGGTCCTACCGTCCGCCGTGTCATCCTCAGCCCACAGGCGTCACTGGATGCGGATATGGAGCGGCATGTGGTCAGCACACCGCTCTCCCGGTCGTTTTGTCAGTTTACGAGACCGGAGCCGCTACTTCTCAGTCAAGTAGTTCTTCAGTTTACCTCACAAGGGTTGAGTGCACCCCGCTTGCCAACAGCGCTCGGCATGCTGGATGGTCACCCATCCAAGTGCTAGCCCAGCCCGACAAAGCTTAACTTCGGTGATATGACGGGAACCGCTTTAAACATGTCTTTACATTCCTCGATAGAGCTGTCTTTATGCAACACTCAACGATATGAGTTCGCTGTTCTAATGCATTTCTGTAACAGTCCAACAACACGAGATTCTCACAATAACTGACGCACGAACACACAGCTGCACTCAACTTTCCGATAAAATGTAATATAGTCAACTTTCGAGACAGTGCTGCCACTCCAGAATCAGTTTGACTAGAGGCGAGTGACTGATACGTGAGGCGTACCGGTTTTACGTGGGTCACTATGTAGTAGTACAATCAAAGGCTAGGTGTTTAGATAAGCAGCTTCGTCCTATATCGATGTATTTTCATGGAGATATTCAGATACCTTGGGGAGAGGGCGAGGGGTGGTGAGAAGACGAAGTCCTCTGGTGGCATCCCCGGCGCTAGGCAATGGAGACGACGAGCCCTGGAGAGGTCGGGACTCGTAGAGGAGTGGTGGCGCGCTGGGGCGAGGTTTAAGTGTACTGTTGCCCGCCATGTCGATTTAATGATGTTGAATATTAAAGCTAAATTACAAAAGAAAGAAACAAAGTTATGTAATCGTGTTGGCGCAGAAGAATAACTTGCAGTAACATTCTGTCTTGAATAGACGATCTTTATAATGTGAATGCTCTGTCTTGTAGAGATAGGGATGTTTCTCCAGTTCAGTTGTTATTAGTACACTGCCGATATGATCCATTGGGACGTTCATTAAACAGTTTTGAGACTTTTAACACACACCGACAAAACAGAGTACAGTAATCCTTGTGGTGGCTGTGCCACTGGCGCTAAAAGTGTGCCACGGATACTTGCAACAGTTTCCGCGAAAAAAAAAGGTCCCTCGGCCAATCCGCTAGGGCAGTCGCGAGCGGAAACTTCACGGAGTGAGATTTTCAGTCCAGTGTGACATGTTCCTTTTGCATCAGTTTTTTCTGGTGTCACAATCGTTTAACTTCATTGGAGCAAACTGCCTATTATCGGATTACCTTAGAATGCAGCAACGATAAGTCTACTGGTTTCGCGTGTAGTTAACCTCTTCCTCCATTATTAAATCGATCAATTGCTCACTGTTGCTCTATCATTTCACTATGTCGTACCACTAACGATAGTCGTACCCCTTACATCCCACGTCCCCTCCCGACTAATTGCTTTTTTTTTTCAGGCAACGCCAGGGAAGTTTCCTTTTCGGAGGACTCGAAAAACAAACCCATAAAAACAATCCTCAGTGCTTTTTGATCCAACAACAAAAATCCCCAAGCAAACACGTAACCAGTAATTGGCTCGCTCTTATTAAGTCATCATAACAATGTTTGTAAAAGCGGCATCTGTGCATGCATTTAGCTATATATTTGCACGTATATGCTACAGTGAGTACAGTAGCTGGGAGCCCCTTCTTTCGCTGTCGCCTCTAGGTACCAGACGGGTGCCGCACGATTCCGCGGCTACCGCCGACCACGGGGTGACCGCAGCGAGCAGTCCCCCTCCCGTTTCACACACACACACACACACACACACACACACACACACAAGCACACACACACACATTCGTGACCGCGGGCGACGTGCGTGCTCGCGTGGGCGGGGCCGCTGCTGTGTGGCGTGGCAGGTGCGGCGGCGCGGCTGCCCAACGCGCGGAATGCGGTCATAATTGAAGAATTTCATTAGCCAGATTAAAACCGCCGCAAATACCGCCAGTGCGCGATAGAGGCGAACAAAAAGTAGGCGAACGCGGTATCTGCGCATCGGCCGCACCGAAAGTGGTGTCCACGGCAAAGCCAACAGTGGCGCCTTTGACGTGGTCGTCGTTGATCACAGCGCGAGAATCCGATCCACCTGTTACCCGTTATTTAACTAGTAAGTTACTTGAGAGTCTAATTCCCACTCACTTTCCTCCCTTTTACCTCTTCTTTTGGAACCGTAACTTACATTACCCAGATCAAAGAAATGCGAGGTGTTTCACGCACAATACAAGAGCTATCCGCGAAATTGCCAAGGAAACAGTACCCCCGTAAACAAGCACCGATCTGCGAAAGATGCCCCATCCCGCTGCACGGACCTTGTGACAAGTAGCGTACTGATTTTAACCCCACTAAAACGTAGACGACCTCGGAGCTGCATCGGAAATAAGCCCGAGTACTATTGTCACTTCAAATTCGTGTGATAGTAGCACCTTATCACAAGGCTCTGTACAAATTCAGAGTGAAACCTTATCCGAATGGGGCAGAAACCGGTGCATATGATGTACGTGTACAGACAAACAAATGATCAAAGTATTTCAGAGAAATTGGATGATTTTTACAGAAGAAGAGCATCACTATTTGAGCAAGTCAGTAACGCATTGATCCACATCTGGCCCTTTTGCAAGGAGTTATTCGGCTTGGCATTAATTGAGCGAGTTGCTGGATGTCCTCTTGAGGGACATGGTGCCAAATTCTCTGCTAATGGCACGTTAGACCGTCAAAATATCGAGCTAGTTGGAGGGTTCCGTCCATAATGCTCCAAGCGTTCTCAATTGGGGAGAGATCTGGTGACCTTGCTGGCCAATGCACGGTTTGGCAAGCCCGAAGACAAGTGGTAGAAACTGTCGCCGTCTGAAGGGCCGGCATTATTTTCCAGAAATGTAAGCACAGTATGGATTTCCACGAAGGGCAACAAAGCGGGGAGCAGAATATCGTCGACGTACCGCTGTGGGATAAGATGCCGCGGATGACAACCAGTGGGTTCATGCTATGAAAAGAAATAGCGCTCCTGGTGTCAGACCGGCGATAGGTTGGTATCTCACCGCTCTTTAGGCACGTCTTTGTTGGTCACCGGGGCTCCGTTCGAAACGAGACACATCACTAAAGACAATCCTGCTCCAGTCAGTGAGATCTCAGGCCGAATGTGGTCGACACCACTGCAAACGACCAATGGTAGTCGACGAAGGGGGCGCGTGGGCTAAGCCCCCTTTCCTTGAGCCATCTAATGATGGTCCTTGCGGTCCCTGAAGCACAACTGCACGCCAGATCGACGATAATGATGAATCCGGAGCTCTGAGTGCCTCTCTGACGATTGATCGGTCCTCTCGTTCTGTCGCCCCTCTAGGTCGACAACTTCCTTCTCGACGCTGTGTTCGGTCGTGTTTCACCCATTCCTGCCAACATCGCAAAATAGTGGCATCGCTACTATTCAAATGTCGAGAGATTCGCCGATTGCTACACCAGGTTTCTTTGAGCCGATCTACATGTCCTCTCTCAAATGCTGACATCTACGTGCACTGTTCGTGCGCCAGTTTGCGAGTCATAGTTTCTGCACAACTGAGTACACGGAACGAAATTCACAAAGACTTTATCCGCTCGTGTCGATATGACCCCTCTTTCCCATCCGTGCCAGCTGTGGTGTGTAATTGCGCTGCAGTGTCACACATTGATTCATTACAATTTATCCATTTACAGGTTTTCATTTACCGTCGATACCTGTATGGATATACGTTTGTGATCAATTTGCGTAACTCCGTCGTGGTGCGTCATTTTCTTGTGTTGGAGGATAGACTATTAATCTACGTCAGTACTGTAAGTGGCTATTGCAGTCTGCGCATAACGTGGAGACTGAACCTGAAATGCTTTTTTTCTTTCTGATGAAAAATGGCAGCACATATCGAGATACCTCATCTAGCAGTAAAATCGACGCTCGACTTCTGGGAACTGCAAAATACGTCAAGAGCCTCTGATGAAGTGAAAACAGAAATTTGGTCTGGAATTAGTGCAAAACGAATTACTGTACTGTACGTTTGCCACCAAACCATCACTTCTGATAGAATCGTAAACAATATAATACAATCTTTTTTCAAAGAACAAACAATTAACGAAAAGAATACAGGTTACTATTGTGGGGTCCTGCCCACTCGTCTCCTATCGGGTGTATGAAGAATGCTGCGTTCTCGCAATGCTATACAACATTTCAAGCAAATCACTTAATATTTCTATTACAATGAAGAAGACTGAGAATACTTAACTTAGAATTTACAACAGTGTCGCAAGCGATGGGCGACATGCAAACAATCAAAGCCCTTTGCTGTATACAAGGCCCATGAAAGCAATTGAGATGGATCACACGTCGCTGCTACCGTAGTGCTCTCAGGTAGGACGGGTCTAGTACTGTGCGTATACTGTGCGGCCGAGGCTGGCAGGAGCGGCGCTTATATTCTCTCCGGCTAGAAGGCTCTCCTCTCGTAAAGTGTTACTTGTCAGCGGGCTATTGGCTGACGTCTTCTCACAGCCTTCTTTGCTCTTGCAATCTTCGTCTTCGTGCCGGCGCTTGTCTATACGCCGGAACAGCTACTCCTTGTTCTACACTTGCGTGCAAACATTAAGAACGGAAGTAAGTCTCGCATGATGCGTCACTACCAAGTAGCACAGCTAGCTGAAACGTGGATTAAACCGAGAAAGGATCGCTACAGTACGGTGCAGAGGGGAAATAAAAGAAATACCTAATAAGACGAGGAAAAATGACACTTTTATTTGAAGACAATAATTACACTGTAGTCATTGCGTTTTATGATGTTCTCTGAACATTACGAAAGGCGGGAGACGGTCCACAATAGAATGGCTCTCACCACGGAAGGCAATGCATGTTCTGAAAACTGCTGCCATGCTGGCCACAACATTGGTAAGGAGTTCTTCTAGCAGAGACTTCCACTCCTCCACCAGCGCAGTTGACAGCTATTGGATGGTCGTCGGTGCATGTGGATGTACTGCAGTACGTCTTCCCAACGCATTCTACATGTGATCAGTGAGAGTTAAGTCTGGGGAACGGGAAGGCAAATCCGATCGCCGAATATCCATGAGCTCATTCACCTGCATTGTTCGCTGCAGTCGCGCGTTGCCATCTACAAAAATGAAATTATGGCCGAATACAGCTCTTGAAAGACGGACAGGGCGAACATGGACATTGTCACCGTAACGCTGACCAGTCAGTGTATAGTGTTCAAAGATCTGCAACATTACGCCTCCCCGCACTGTAATATCTGGACCACCAAAAATATCATGCGTCTGCATAATACATACCCCTACCTAACCGGCAGACGGGAATAGGACGACAGACTGGTCGGTATGTCAACAGGTATCGGTTCAAAAATGTGTGTGAAATCTTATGGGACTTAACTGCTAAGGTCATCAGTCCCTAAGCTTACACACTACTTAACCTAAATTATCCTAAGAACAAACATATACACACACACACACACACACACACACACACACACACACACACACACACACACACACACACACACACCCATGCCCGAAGGACGACTCGAACCTCCGCCGGGACCAGCCGCACAATCCATGACTGTAGCGTCTGAGAGCGCTCGGAACAAGTATCGGTTTCCGGACATATCTCTATAAGAATTTTTCTTCTAGTTTTGACTAATAGTACCTTCTTTAGAAACGTAATATATTTTAAAACACCATGCATAGTTTGCCATGATGCAAATGTGTAGAATGCCATTTAGAGCTTTACAGTCTGTCTGCTGGTCAAAAAATTGTAAGAAATACACTACTGGCCATTAAAATTGCAACACCAAGAAGAAATGCAGATGATAAACGGGTATTCATTGGACAAATATATTATACTAGAACTGACATGTGGTTACTTTTTCACGCAATTTGGGTGCATATATCCTGAGAAGTCAGTACCCACAACAACCACTTCTGGCCGTAATTACGGCCTTGATACGCCTCGGCATTGAGTGTAACAGAGCTTGGTTTGCTTGTACAGGTACAGCTGCCCACGCAGCTTCAACACGATGCCACAGTTCATCAAGAGTAGTGACTGGCGTATTGTGACTAGCCCGTTGCTCGGCCAACCCTGACCAGACGTTTTCAATAGGTGAGAGATCTGGAGAATGTGCTGGCCAGGGCAGCAGTCGAACATTTTCTGTATCCAGAAAGGCCCGTACAGGACCTTCAACATACGGTCGTCCATTATCGTGTTGAAATGTAGGGTTTCACAGGAATCGAATGAAGGATAGAGCCACGGGTCGTAACACATCTGAAATGTAACGTCCACTGTTCAAAGTGCCGTCAATGCGAACAGGAGGTGACCGAGACGTGTAACCAATGGCACGCCGGGTGGTACGCCAGTATGGCGATGACGAATACACGCTTCCAATGTGCGTTCACCGCGATGTCGCCAAACACGGGTGCGACCATTATGATGCTGTAAACAGAACCTTGATTCATCCGAAAAAATGACGTTTTGCTATCCGTGCAGGTTCGTCGTTGAGTACACATCGCAGGCGCTCCTGTCTGTGATGCAGCGTCAAGGGTATCAGCAGCCGTGGTCTCCGAGCTGATAGTCCATGCTGCTGCAAACGACGTCGAACTGTTCGTGCAGATGGTTGTTGTCTTGCAAAGCTCCCCATCTGTTGACTCAGGGATCGAGACGTGGCTGCACGATCCGTTACAGCCATGCGGATAAGATGCCTGTCATCTCGACTGCTAGTGATACGAGGCCGTTGGGATCCAGCACAGCGTTCCGCATTACCCTCCTGAACCCACCGATTCCATATGCTGCTAACAGTCATTAGATCTCGACTTACGCGAGCAGCAATGTCGCGATACGATAAACCGCAAACGCGATAGGCTACAATCCGATCTTTATCAAAGTCGGAAACGTGATGGTACGCATTTCTCCTCCTTACACGAGGCATCAAAACAACGTTTCACCAGGCAACGCCGGTCAACTGCTGTTTGTGTATGAGAAATCGGTTGGAAACTTTCCTCATGTCAGCACGTTGCAGGTGTCGCCACCGGCGCCAGACTTGTGTGAATGCTCTGAAAAGCTAATCATTTGCATATCACAGCATCTTCTTCCTGTCGGTTAAATTTCGCGTCTGTAGCACGTCGTCTTCGTGGTGTAGCAATTTTAATGGCCATTAGTGTACGTTGCAGCGTAATAAAGTTTGATAGCAACCCCTTTGGCATCATTAGAGTTCAAAATAAAGAAAAATACAGGACAAGTTTTCTTCGACTTCCTATTATGCAAGTATTCGTATTATTTTGCTCAGCCGTATATATTTCAGTGTCCTTAGATTGTATTTCCTAACTGTATTTGCACTACTTACTCAGCATTTTATTAACTGAAGAAAGTATGCACTGTGTTCTAGGAGGTACAAATTGCAAAGAACGTCAGAAACACATATTCGAAAGATGGACAAAAGTGACTGGTTAGTGTTATTTGTATATTTAAATGAAAAGAGACAGTTTAACAAACACTTATGTAGGAAAATACTGGCCCCTTAGAAGGGATTCGCATCAAGTTGGACTAGCGAAATGTGCAGTCACACCACTGAGGTGAAGAAGGTTGCAGCGTAGCGACCGCCAGGAGACATCCAAAGCGACGCCCTATCAGTTCACCGAGAGCGGCGACGAATTGTGAAAAACTGGGCTGGCCATTCAAATTTCCCGTCGTTTGCCATAAATCGGTTAAAGCAAATGTCTAGACGGTTCCTTTGAAAAGGTCGCTGCAGATTTCGTTCTCCAATCCGAGCTTGTGCTCCGTTCCTGACTTCGACGTCGTCAACAAGATGTTAAAACCCTAACCTTTCTTTCTGCCTTCGTTCCTTCCACCTACTGAGCACTGAACTGACAGCCTACCATCGCCATAACGGCGACAGTGACGCGCTGAGGTTTCCTTATCGGAAAGATACGGGACGTCGTGGGGAAGTAAATATCAATAACTCGGGCGATGAACTGGCAGCACAATACGATGGAACGCATTTCTGCTCACTGGATTCGTTTCGATGTGACTTTTCTACTTCAAGTCCACGGTCGTGACCTTATTTTCTGTAATAAACGACAGAGAGTTTAAAGTAGCGAACGTTTCTTAATCTGCAATCGATTTCCGATAATCAGCCCGCTTGAGGGACTCTTGTTACACAGTCCTCATAAGGGGCTATGAAGCGTGCACAAGCAGACCAGCGTGTTTCCTGGTAGCAATGGAGACCTAAACAATGAACAGCCTCAATAGGAAGACATTAGAAGAGACACTCATCATTTTTCCTTCAACAAACTGAAATTCCTAAGACTCGTTTTCATGGCAAAGTCTACAAATATTTTTCTGCAGCCTACATTTCTCCCTCGTAAGAATAAAAAAACCTCGCATTGAGATCTGTTTGTGCTTATTCTTTCCAGTTTCAGCCTGAGGCTTAAACTAGAAGAATTATTAGTCTAGAGCAAAAGACAAAGTGTTCCTTTACTGTACAGTGGTTTTTGTGGCACAGCTACGAGGGTTATTTTCTTTTCACACTCTGCTCGTGATAGCCTTACTTTCACAGATCTCGCTCCGTCTGGCGACCAGGCAGCCATAATGGCGGGTAAAACCCCCCAGAAAATAGTTTGAGGAAAGGGCTCAAACCGGTTGCTAATAAATAAAAATCTGAAAACGCGATCGAGACTGGTTTTTTCATACCGATCACTGCTTTGCTCCTCTTACAGAATGCTTTCTAAAATTTAAAAAAAGGACAGTATTTTGTCACAGACAGACCAGTGTATGGGAAGCGGCAGAAAGCATCGGGACTGCCTTCTATGACGAGAGTATTAGAAAGTTGGTATCACGCTAGGACAAATACCTACGTTGGGGAAGCAGCTGGAAGGTGTAGTTAATGTTGGAAATAACACCTTTTTGATATTCACTGTGCTTCCCATTTTGCGACCAATGTAAGGCAGAAAGAAATAGCCCTCATTTAAATGCAAACATCGGCGTCATAATACGCTGCCGCCACCGAAGTTTAGTTGTGAAGCTACAAAATCGTCACTTCGCAAAGAGTGAATGAAACAGAGGTTCTATCAGTGCCTTAACATCATTAGCATGTGACTCTATTAGAATATATTCTCTTAGACTCTCAGGACAGGTATCCAACCATACAAAGTACTATGAAGTAAGTCATTGAGACGTCTAGAGTCACTAGTGATTGCTGATGCAATCACTTTATATTTTCATGTGATTTTCGTCGACCATGAAAAATGGGATGTTTATAGAAAAAATTATAAATAAAAAAATATCTCGCCGAAACCGTGGCCTACATGTCTCGAAACGTTCATAAAACTCAGAGTGACAATTAATTAATGACCACATTTACATCGAAAGCTCTCGGATACATTTTGTTCTTGTCTGTTTCTTTTCAGCTGAAGATAAAGACAAACTCTTGGGAAATTGAGTGGTGTCACATGGAAAGATGGAGTACACAACGGCAAGCAACAGTAGTGGAATTTTATTTTGCTATCATTTACTCAATTACAGCGCTATATTTACTGGACGTGCCTGTCCTCCACAAAACTCCGTTCTGCGACGTGTTGAATGCCATAGAACCATTGGCAGTGTAAGTGATACTAAACTTACGTGTAGGCGTAGATCTGTACACAGTGAACAAACCATCGAAAGTGTGCTAGCTGTTGTCGCAAACAGCTCGAACAAATCTGCAAGATGTTTGTTACAGTAAACTGGTGTCAATAGAGAAACAATGTTCAACATCCGCAGAAAAGATCTGAGTTTGTTTCCTTATGAACTTTATGTATCCCATAAGTTGAAACTAGCTAATTTCCAACGGTGTTTTCGCGCTATACAATGCTGTGACTCCCTACGCCAATCAGAATTTTGGAGAGAGGCTCATAATTACTGGTGAGTCAAACTTCAATTTATCCAATTTCATGAACAAACAGAATGTGGGATTATTGACTGGAAAAAAAAACTCATTTGCGACCCATCAGTACCCTTCAAATAATGCAAAAGTTGCTTTTCGGTGCGCATATGAAGATCATGGATAACAGGCTCATGCTTTTTAAATGTGAAACTTGTGTTATTGTAGTAGTTAATGGTGATTGTTACAGAGAAATGCTTAGAGACTTCTTTATTTCTGTTTTAGAGCTCCGGGACCCCAGTTTTGGGGTCATGTTCTTTCAGCAAGACAAAGAAAAACCGCAGAAGTCTTAAGACGAGAAAAATATAGCAACAGACATCTCTCACATGTGATTTCAAGGATTGGTGATATTGAATGGCATCCTCGTTCCCCAGACTTAAAGCTTCAGGACTTTCTAAGGTGATTACCAGCGAATATCAGACATGCGTTGCAATGCCTTTCAAAGAAGAAAAGTGTTTGTATTTAAATTCTGCGTTATTATTTCGTGCTAGGGGTGTAGTAAGTCAATCAATCGATTGTCCTTTGCTATCATTTACTCAATTACCGCTCTACGTGTTGAATGCAGTATTTGACAGGGAAAATAATAATTTTTGACGACTCTTACAAATGCACTTGAGAAAGAAAGGAAAATGAGTGTGATATCTGTTATCTAATGTCGACGGGCAATTGGAAAATCACAGTCAACAGCACTTGTTGTGTCACACACGAAGTGAAATGTCACTGTTTGTATTTGAATCAATACAGCAAAGTCATGCGTGCTCATTCATACACCGAAAAGTCACGAACTGCCGGTAAACTATACACCTTTGTTGAAGCGACTAGCACGCCATCTTTTGTAAAATGGAAGTACTAATTCAGAAAAACTCAAAGGTGTACGCACAGCAACTCACCAAAATTTCACAGCAGTCGCATGAATGGTACAGGAACCCATACGGAACAAAAGAAGAAATATTCATTTTTATAAACGAATATATACATGGTATAACTCCTGAGAGACGTCAGGTGCATTTTCTCTGATGTTCGGCAGATATTCGCAATTTAATTTTTTCATTGTGCAGCTGAAACCTGTCCAGAAAAATACTGCGCATCACGTCTTTCACACAACGCTCACCCGGTGGTGACGGTAAGCTTCGGTTTGTTTCCTCTTATAAACAAAGAGATTTTTAAAGCCCAATTCTACGCTCCCATACGACAGAGAGGTCCCAAAATAGTGTAGTGTGGTATTCCTTTTATCGATATGTATAACAGGGACAGTAAAACATGACGAATAACCAGTACTGCAGCTGCTGCGACAGCACCGCTTCGGCCCGCACTCACCGCTACCGCCATGTAGCAGTACTACTCTATCGTTGCTGAAGTTCTGGTTGTTCTTCGTGTTATACTGTCCCCGTGAATCTCTATCGATAAAACAAATATATAGCACTAGAGTAATCCGGCACCGTTCTATAAAATGGGCATGTAAAATTCCGCTTTAAAAATAGTTTTGTTTGTAGCAGGAAATAAACTGACGGTCTCCATCGACGCTGGGTGTCGTATAAAAGACGTGACTAGCAGCATATGTCTGGGTTGACTACAGGTAGAAAGAGATAAACGAAACTGCAAATATCTGCCGAAACCCAGGGAAAATACCCCTGACGACTCTTAGGAGGTACATTGCATATAGATTTAAAGTCTAAAGTCTGTGTCAAGAAACTAATAATTTACAGGATCTGAAAGCAGCTATAATAAATGAAATTCAATAGATATCATATATAAGACTTGAAAAGTAATGGATGAAATGTTAGGTGGTAGTCAGGAACGCTTACGACCGAATGCAAGATACCCAAAGTCCGTAATTATCAAAAAATAGGCATTGTTTATCATGTTCCTGTATTTTCATGTATAATACTACTTGCTACTGTAGTTTAAAACGAAAAAAATTACAGCAGTTATAAATGAGGTCGTTATATGTTTGTCACTCTGTATTATAGTGTCATTCCGTGTAATATTTCTACTTTGTAATCAGACTGTATAAATGCGAGGCCGTCTTCTAATAGTGTCGTTAGAGAATTCAATTGTACTGACGAGAAACAGGGGATGTGCACCTAGATTAACACGCCAGCTTTTACGGAGAGCGGTGAGGAGCACGTGTGACGTGTTTCGCAGCAAGCAATTCATTACCAGAGCAGATTCAGTTAGTGGCTCATTCTACAATGGTGCAATGATTTTCTCTCCGGTGGTCGTTAGTCATCGTAATTGCTTCACGCTGCGGCCCACTCTCACACTACTGTGTGCTGTTCTCTCTCTCTATCCCTCTCCCTCTCTCTCTCTCTCTCTATGTGTATGTGCGTGTACATACAACGGAATGAGGTGATGTGGGAAGCTGGCGACGATCTCTAATAGAAGAGTGGAGGAGCTCTGACAACACTGTATTCACAGGCATTTTGATGATTTTCCCGTACACTTAAGATGGCATTCGTCCAGAGTCAGAAGAAGGAGATCACACGGGGACAAAACGCGCGCTGAAACCAAATACGTGTACACGCAACTGCATACACGTACCAATTTTAAATTTCGTCTGGGCCAATGGATCACTTGTTCCATTAATAAATATAAACGTTTACACACCAATTATCGCAAGAACATGAACTATACAGACGCACAGTGTTTTTTTTTTCACATATAAACAACTGAGAGACACTGTGATGTCGGTATTGGAGAAGGGGCTAAATTTTGCGCCCACTCCAAAGACTTTACCTATCGATGATCTTATAAGTGCCTTTGAGCAAAGTGTCTTGAAACTTCCCAGCGAGACTACAGAAAAAATGAGACTAGAGATTTGCATGGCCTCAACTGGGATGCCTGCACCCAAGCAGAACATCAACACCGAAGAAAGAAAAGCAATTTGTTCTTTAGGAGAAGACATAGAAATGGTAATTTCACCTGCTGACAAGGGAAACGCTGCCAGCAACATCTTACTTTGGCAAGATGATGGATTTACTTCAGGACACAGCGTGTCGTCGCCTCCAGAAGGCTCCATTAGACGCAGTAAAGCGGAAGACACCCTCTCTCCTCAAACCCACCAGCATCCTTAATACCTTAAAAACAGGTTAAGAGCAGAAGCGTCAGTTCCGCAACGACTTTATGGGCTGCCGAAGACATGTAAGGAAGGGATGCCGTTTCGCCTCATTGTGAGCAATGTAGGAGCCCCAACATGTTATCTAGCGAAACATCTGAGTTCTCTTTTGAGCCTTTTCGTAGAAAAAGGCGAACACTATGTTGGAAACTCGGAAGATTTTATGCACCGACTGAAGTATTTTCGTCTAGCACCAACTGACGTATTGATGAGTTTCGATGTGGTCTCTTTGTTCACACGGTTAAACCTATCTCGGACGGATTCTCTACAACTGATAGGAGCTAACATGGAGGAGGACGTCATATATCTTTTCAAACATGTGCTTGCCTCAACTTACTTTTTATTGAGCAAACAATATTTTAAACAGACTGACAGTGTTGCTATGGGTAGCCCTTTGTCTTCCAGAGTAGCTAAACTTTTTATGGAAGATGTCGAGGAAAAAGCACTTCAGCACTTCAGTCAGCGGTTTTGAAATTTGGAGATATGCGGACGAGACCTTTGTAGTGTAGCCACATGGGACATCAATGCTTCCTTCATGTATGGAACACCTTCACTCCCCTCCATCCAAGCATTTACTTCACCATGGACGTGGAGAAGAATGGGGACCAGATTGTAGACGTGTCGGCCCGCAGAAAAGAAGGCAGTTCCTTGGGTCAAAGTGTGTTCTGTAAAGCGACACACAATGACCTATACCTACGAGCTACGGGCTGCCATCACCCACCTGAAAGCAATGGTGTAATGCGAGTTCTTGTTCATAGGGCTAGAGTTATCTCAGATCCAGGGAAATTATCAGGAGAGGTTAGCTATCTTCGCTCTGTGTTTGTACAGAACGGGTACCCTGATATACAGATTCGAAATGCATTTCAGATTGCACGCACTAAGTTTCAAGGACAGCTAGAAAAAACAGAGAACTCATGAGGATGTTTCTCTAGCTTATATTGGAGGCGTGTCCTTTAGGATCGTCAGACTGTTTAAGGAACATAAAATAAGGTGTGATTTCGTCATCCAGCGCGAGTGTAAAAGATACTCGGTCCTGTCAGACAACCAAGGTCGCAGGAGATCACGGACTTATAAAACCCCGTGCCAATGGGGGAAATCATACATTGCCCGGACGTTTCGCACTTTTAAAGACAAATGCGAAGAACATTGCTGTCACACCAGACTAGACCAGCAAGAAAAGTCTACTGTTACTCAACACTGACACGGGAAATAGTATGAGCTACTGAGAGACAAAGATCCTTTCGTCAGCCTACATGTACTGGGACCCCGGAATTAAAGTAGCAGTCGAAATATCTAAGTTTTATAGTTAACGACTTGATTAATCATGATTACAAGCACTGACGCTACTGAGGCCCCTCCCGCCGGAGGTTCGAGTCCTCCCTCGGGCATGTGTGAAGTCTAGGGCCCGATGATCTCAGCAGTTTGGACCCTTAGGAATTCACACACACTTAGGCATCGTCGGCCGCAGACTAACGAATCCAAAGAGTCAACGCAGACGGGGAATTGCAGTCCGCACGCTTAAACTGGGCACCAACACTATGTGTAGCCGCACGCTTTGAATAGAAGTGTCATTTCTATTTGTGTCATTGCATGCATCTTACAGTTATCATCTCCGCTATACTGTAGAAGTTCTTTCTGTGTGTGGTCCAACTTTCATCGAGCTTTGTTACTCTGTTATTTATTTATTTGTTTATTTGGCTCTGAGCACTATGGGACTCAACTGCTGAGGTTATAAGTCCCCTAGAACTTAGAACTACTTAAACCTAACTAACCTAAGGACAACACACACATCCATGCCCGAGGCAGGATTCGAATCTGCGACCGTAGCGGTCGCGCGGTTCCAGACTGTAGCGCCAGAACCGCTCGGCCACCAGCGGCCGTCATATTTGTTTATTTATATAGCGTATAACAATATAGACGCAAAACAGTAAAGAACACATTAAAATATGTAAAGAGACATAAATACAGGTAATACATTAAAATCTTTTGTTATATTCTAATGTCCAGTCTCCTTATCCAGTCAAGGTTTGATGCTACATCCATGAAAAAGTCGTTTGCGTCACTCACGTAGGCTGTCGGTTTACACTCCTCGACAGTGTGTCTGATGATGTGGTTCGCTGGGCCACAGTCACAGATAGGGGTGGGCTGCTTTACCACCTTTGTGCAGGTTGCATGCAAACACCCCACGTCCTGTTCGGATGCGATTTATATTCTTCCACTCACACCGTGGGATTTCAAAGTGCCTGGGTCTCTGCAGACGATCACAAAGACATTGAACTTCAGGTGGAGCTTTGTAGTCGCATCTGGAACGAAACCGGGACCATCTTCATGGAAGAGAAGTTGAAGGTCGTTCATTATTTTCGAAAACTCTTTCAGCAGGGTTCTTGTCGTTTTAACTAACGAGGAGCTATGTGGCTGAGTGGAAGAAGGCAGAGAGTATTTCTTATGTAAACAGAAATGATTCCCACGGTTGTATTGAGCAGAGCTGAATGTCTACCTAACGTGATGTACATGGACAGGGAATGGGGAAGTTTGTTACATACGGGCTATGACAAGAACTTATACGAGGGCAAACGGTCAGGACTTGTAACTGGCTATCGAGGGCTGTCGTGAAATGTCAGAAGAGGAAACTGGGTAAAATAGAGAGCATATATTTCCGTGTATGGTAGACAAGGCGCGCCTCTGGTTGGAAATTACCAGGCGTAGGCCAGTCTAGGAGGTCGAACAACTAATTGAAGTCGGTACGGAAGGGCAGTAGTTTCATGTTAATTGATGTTGGTGTCCGTCGCGGAATGCAGAGCCAGAGGCTCTGCCTCCCAAGAAAGACGTCTGCTCTGCTCGAGGTCCGGATCACAAGAGAGAGAAGTAACTGTATTCTGTACTGCAGAACGCTCCAGCGTCCACGTACGTGACCTGTATCCCACGCACGCTACTGGCTAAAATTAATGGCGTGAATTCGCTAGCAATTTCAGCAGAGGGCTGAAGGCGTCTCTTGTCAGCAGCTTTAACTGGACAGAAATGACTCGGATGTGAAAGGCAGGCAACTTGTGTCACGTAGGAACAGCGTAATTTGATCTGGGAAAAAATCTGTATAGATTGCACAGCGTCTTTGAAATAAATGGTTTGAAACTAATTCTCTAAAATGCTCCTTGACTGTCTGCCGCCCTGTAGCGTCAGGACTGTTCAGGCACTCTGGAGCTGAATATTTCTTCGTACAAAACACTATGTGCTAGTGACGTATCAGGCGAAAGTTACTTACGTTCTTTAGTTTTGCACAGCAGTGTACTACACTTCCTGTCAGTTTAACGTTTGTCGTATGCCGGCTGGACGGTGTTCCAATTTTAATGTCTAGGAGTGTAGATGTAGACGTATGGAAAACTATCAGTTTCCTTAATTCTCCGCTAAACAATTCGATGTATGCTTGCGATAGATCATGGCCAGGAAAACCGTTCCGCCCATAATGGACAATCCATACCACTTCATACGCACTGCCTATGACAAACTGCGGGCCCCGCGATGCTCGTATATTAGTGTCGTAAATTGCCCCGCGAGCAAGCCCTGCACGGCTGTAAAAATTTACTGGCGCGTCGCCGTTAATGTATGATACGTCGAGGACACTGGACGGCCCTCCCTCTGCTCCCGGTGACAAAATTATAGCGCACATTTTTCTGAGTAAACTTTTATCGCTATAAAATGCAACCATGTTACTGCGATCTTCTGCCCATGTAGAAATTCACGAGCTATTAACGCTGCACGTGAACTGTATGTAGAAGCACCTGGGCACTGGAAGCATACATGCGACTAGGTCAGGACATAGACGGGACCTGCACATCTGATGCGCCGATATTTTGACAAGAGTTGTTTATGTTAGAAAACACCCAGTACAACCAAGATGCTTGGCTGTTTCATCATTGATGAAGGGTACTGGTGGCAGGCTGATAATTACGTATATTTCACTATGAAATCTCAGTCCAATGTAAACGAACAGTATGCTGATGAAATAGACGCAATGCATAAAAACATTCTCCTGTTGAAATTCCTGGCTTCGCCCCGGAGTTTCGAAAGGATTATTACGATTTAACGTGCGGTCGACGACATGGTCGTTAGCGAATGAGCACAAGTTCTGGTTGAGGGAGGATATTGAATGAATTGGCCGTGTTCTTTTAAAGGTACCATCCCGTGATCTGCCTTAATCGATTTAAGGAAACCACCAAAGTGGCGATACCAGCATCGCACCCTTGCATTACGTGACTTCTGTATTTTTCTAGCCTCCGGTCAGATAATGACTTACAAATCGAATCTAGAATTTTATACGAATACAGCTGTATTTTTCTAGCCTCCGGTCAGATAATGACTTACAAATCGAATCTAGAATTTTATACGAATACAGCTGACAGGTACCTGAGTAACATAATAAATGTCATAATTTACTGTTATTTACTTGTTTATCGTACGGCTTTTTGACACACTGAAAAAGGCGTACAATGTAGGCCATAAAGTATAAGACATAGAACCTTTCAAGCAAACATTTGGGTCTTTTATGAAATCTTTCGAGTGTGCAGTCACGGGAGGAAGTCTTCTGGTGTATCATCGTAAGAACTTGCAGGGTATTCTTCCGTGATGTGTTTGATGGTATGTGGTTCTCCGCAGTTGTCGATCAGTGTATTCATGAATTCAGGTGTCGGTAATGTTAAACGTATCTTCCACAGCGGCCCTTGCTGCTTTCTTTTCGGGTTTGGATGGCATCATCGATACCTTGGTGGAGTGATAGATTTCCATTGTTCACAATATTTTCGTACTTGTTCGTAGCGAGAGCGTATGTATCGTAGTCCAGTGTGTGTAATGTGACTTAGTTCTGGTAGTCATTGCCTGTAGTCTAGTTTAGTAACAGCAGCTATCATTCTCATGACTTTATTTAGCTGGACGTCTTTTTCTTCTTTTTTTATACATGTCACCTGTGTAGGCAGGCTGGGGCACAATATTCAGCTCCAAAAGAAAGCGCACAAAGTTTTAGCAAAAGTACAATTGAAAAGGGCAGAAGAGGCGTTCACCACGTACATATTTTTGCGTTTCATTGGTGGAACTGAAACCTACAATTAACAGTATAATAATGTAACGCTTGCAGCTCCTCAGTCCCAAGTAATTTTACGAATGCATGTTGAAAAGTAATGTCTCCGAATTTTTTAAACTGTTCTCAATATCGGTGGAGGTATTAGATGTCATTAATACACTGATAAGCCACAACATTAGACCACCTACCTAATCGCCGGTATCTCCACCTTTGGCACGGATAACACCGGCGACGCGTCGTGGCATGGAAACAATGAGGCCTTGTTAGGTAGTTGGCGCCATATATGCACACACAAGTCACTTAACTCCCGTAAATTCCGGATTGGGGTGGCGATGAGCTCTGAAGCCATGTTTAGTCACATCCCAGATGTGTTCGATCGGGTTCAGGTCTAGCGGGTTGGGGGGGGGGGCGGTGGGGGGCAGCACACCGATTGGAACTCGCTGTTGTCTTCCTCGAAAAACTCCATCACACTCCTGGCCGCATGGCACTGCAAATTATCATGTTTATCATGTTGGAAAATGCCACTGTCGTCAGGAAACATGATCGTCATGAAGGGGTGTACGTGGTGCACAACAACTGTATGATAGTCCTCTAGTCTTGGTGCCTTTCATGAGCTCGACACATGGATGCCCACGTGAATGTTCCCCAAAGCGTAATGGAGCTGCCGCTAGCTTGTCCCCATCCCGCAGTATAGGTGCCAAGGAGCTATTCCCCTGCAAGATGACGGATCCTCGCCCTCCCATTGATATGATGAAGAGGATATCGGGATTCATCAGACCATTGGAAATTTGGAAATTTGTGGTAAGGACTATGGGACCAAACTGCTGAGGTCATCGGTCCCTAGGCTTACGCACTACTTAACCTAACTTAAACTAACTTACGCTAAGAACAACACACACTCGTGCCGCAGGGGGCACTCGAACCTCCGACGGGGGGAGCCGCGCGAACCGTGCAAGATGCCCCGGACCGCACGGCTACCCCGCGCGGCTCTTCAGACCATTCAACGCTCTGCCAGTGCGTCAACGTCCAGCGTCGATGGTCATGTGTCCATTTCAGTCGTAGTCACCGATATCGTGGTGTTGACATTGGCACATGCATGAGTTATCGGCATCAGAGGGTCATCGTTAGGAGTGTTTGGTACACTGTGTATTCAGACGCACCTGTACTCTGCCCAGCATTAAATTCTGGTGTTAGCTCTACCACAGATCGTCGCCTGTCCTGTTTTATCAGTATTCCCAGCCTATGACGGCCGTCACATGTAATGAGGGGTGGCAGCCCAACCCCATGACGTCCGGATGTGGTTTCACTTTGGTTTCAGCACGTGCTGAAGACAATCACCGCAGCACTCCTCGAACACCCAGTACAGATACCGAAATGCTCTTGCCTGCCTCCGGGCCATCGCAATATGCTCTCAGTCAAACTCAGATAGATCGCGCGCTTTCCCCATTTTCCGCACGGACAGCACGCTGACTGATACTATATGCACCTGGCATGTGTCTGACTGGCAGTCATTCCCTGCCAGGTGACGCTGCTATCGCCTGGTCATAATGTTCCGGCTGGTATCTGTATTACTCGATCGACTTCGTCGGTGACGCAAGTTGAAACCCTCTGTCGCTAAAGAGGGCTCCGAATTGTAGCGTTTAACATGGTGGCGTGTGAGAAACAGCGAGCTGTAATCAAGTTTCCAACCGTCCACACATGTAGCCCCGTCTCCTTCAGGATGAAAGTACCCGACCATACGCGAGCGCTGCAGCATCCCCAACAATCCGACGCTTTGGGTTCACTATCACCCATCGTCCTCCGTACAGTCCCAACTTGGCCCTACTCAATTTTGATCTGTTACGAAAACTTGAAGAACACCGTCGAGGACTTCACTGTGATACTGATGGAGCGTTGAAGGCATAGGTGAGGCTGTGGCTCTGTCAACAAAGTCAAACATTCCACAGTGGCGGAATCAACAAACTGATCTGTCGCTGGGAGAAATGTCTTCGTCGCCAGGGTCACTATATCGAGAAATAAATATGTAGATCTAAATGTTAACAACGTTTGTTTTTTAAAAAAGTTTTAACAGTTTCTATTTACAAATTCCGACGTGTCACTTTTCAGAATGATCTCGTAAAAATATTAACAATTTTCAACTAATTATGAGATATATCTAACGTAATTATATTATATTATGGACTGTTTTTTACCTGACTGCACAAGTTGCACAAAGGTCGGTGTAAGTGGTTGTCTCAAAACGTTACGCTTTTGTGCTACATAACCAGTAGTGTATGTTGGTTTCTTACAGGTATTCCATATTTTTGTATTACGATATAAGTATTTTCTTCACACATCGGGACCATATTTAACTGTATTCGATATAGAGTACTTAGATAGGTCATATATACTTTTTGTGTTTTGTGGTTGTTGACCGCTTTGTCTGGATAGAAACGGTAGAGCAGCTGGGGGCAGCCGTGCGGTCATGGGCGCCTTGCCACGGGTCGCGCAGCTACCCCCGTCGGAGGTTCGAGTTCTCCCTCTGGCATGGGTGTGAGTGTTTTCCTTAGCGTAAGTTAGTTTAAGTAGTGTGTAAGCCTAAGGACCGATGACCTTAGCAATTTGGTCCTATAGGAAGCACCAGAAAGTGGATTTCATACACATTATTAGTCGTAATACGATTTTTCATTTGTACCTAATTTTTCAGTACGATATTGGATACACATGGGGCTTTTCTTTCAGCTTTGATATTACTGATAACGTATCATATGATCTACGGACATTATATATTGTATGGATATACATTATTAGCTTCTACGTTTATACGAACTAGACAGTAATTATTGTTTGACTTTTTTTTTAATGGCAGTAGGTGATATATAAATGCATTCACACATGAATGTTGTTCACCATGAATAGTTTCTTATGGGGTTATGCCATAGGTAGTTTTCTACATCTGGTCTTTTGACACGTTTTGGACACTCATTTTACGCACATGACATAATTATGGCCCTGTATGGTTTGTACCTCAGCGTTTTTTACCTTTGACATGACACATAGGTATGTTTATATCATATTTCTGATAGCTTCGCTTATAACGACTGTCAGATTTTGTTGATGCCGTCCTTTTGCAAGATCTTGTTATACATAGGGGCGTGTATGTTCTTCATCCTGAACATTATCTTGGGTTTTACATATTCTGTGTGTGGTATGATATGTGGTTTTGTACATTTGGTTCTTTTGATTACTGTAAATTCACCTAAATAGTAGCGTCCTTGATTTTTATTCTATTTCAGTCTGTCTTTATATTTGCGTGGCTGGTAAGCTGATGATGCTATCAGACTGCTTATGCATGCATGCCTGAAGATGGCGTATTGAGTCACCGAACTGGTTGCAATATTATAAACTAACATCAAAACGACGGCTGCAGGTGTTTAATTTTATTACAAATTATAATTAAACTTCCGCTACTTGAGAGGGTCCCCACGACAAAAGTGTGGTCGTGGGGCAAACATTTGTAAGGACGTGCAGAAGAGAAATAACAAACAAACCACTGAAGGAAACATGTTAATTTCCATGTGAAAAGGTAACATTTGTTAATTGGGTCCCTTGTTTAAGCTGTAGGTTGCAAACGCTGCTAATGTGACAACAGTCTGCATTTACGACAGTCTGGGACCGCACTAGGGATACCATTTCACAATTGTTCTCAGCACTTTTCGTATGTTAGACCATGGAATGTTCAACTGTCGTGACACAGCTCGTCCACTGCTTGAAGACGGCATACTGTGTTCAGCATTCTCAGCCATGGCAACAGCAACTACTTCAACAATATGTAGCTTCTCCCATTTGTAGTTTTTAAACAGTCAGTTAATTCGAATTCGCGAATCATATTCTTCAACCCCGGTGTAGAAAGAGGTCTCTCCGTATTCCTTTAATTCGTCGACACTCGTGAAGAAGCAGCAGCACTTTTGCTATTATTTGACAAAACACAAGCCCTGCTCAGCAGACCATGTTGATTCTCTGCAACTGCAATCCACACTGATGCTAGTGTTTGAACTCTACGTCGCCGTAGCAGTACCGTAGCGTAATAACAAGTCATGACATAACACAGTTGATATCGCAAATCCTGCAGTCGACAGTCTCCACATTATTCCTAGAAAGCTGGGTAACTGCGGGGTAAATAGTTTTCCGTTTACACTGGCTCAGGTAGCGAAAGTTTAATCACCCTGTAGATCAGCTGGACATTCTCTAGAAGCGGATTGCCAGCCTCTCGCCTAGAGCTGTGGCCCGTGAGCGGCGAGTAGGTCGCCGGTAGTCACAAGTGTACATCAGCCAGCCAGTGTGACGCATCTGTTAAGACAAACTACTATTAAGCGAGAGCGAAGCGAAAAAAAGCTAACTGGAAGACATACAAAAATACAGAAACATAGAGAAGGGACATCATAACAGGTCAATAAATGTTTCAGAAAAGACTGTGATATGGAAATCACTTTGTTCATCTAGCAAATGATGTGGATGGTTTTATTTCTTTCAAAAGGTTGTAAAAGTTTCAAGTTCCGTAAGCTTATCTATTTAGCATCCTTTGAGAACGTAAAGACAGACATGACCACATCGACCTAAGTTTGTGTTCGCGTCATTTGAAAAAGAGAGCCAAATGCTGTTTTATTACTGCCTCCGTTACAAAGTTCCCTAAAGAGAGGCAGATCTACCCGTTTGATCTACGTAAAATCTCACACAGCTGGCATATTTTATTTTATACGTACTGATTTTGTGAATTTACTACGAACTGCTGTTTGCTTGTGCGGTATTTTATCGAGTTTGATTTTCAGTATGGTCAACGACGGATTACTCGTTTTATTCTCAGAGAAAGAATGACATCTACGCTGCCCATCAACATCTTAAGCTACTTTTTATCCCAGTTAGTACGTCCTTTACTTTGATTTGCGTTGGGCGTAGCTAGTTGCATTGACATAGAGACTTAACGTTTTACTCGTTCTGATGCAGAGGTAGACTATGCAGTCTGTGACTAATGGACTGGATATATATCCACTCATATTGCGGGAGTTGCGCTAACTTCTAATTAATGGTAGAATGTACTGTAAGCCGACCTGTTCAGCTGCTGTCACTAATAGATAAGTCGACGCGTCACAAAGTTTCTCACGAAGTGCAAGATAGGATTCAATGTCTCGCCGGCTGTAATTGTTGCTGGACTCAAGTAACTGGAAGTATCCTCAAAGTGAGGATTAGTAGCTGCCACAACGTCCTCGGATGGAAAACCAGATATTCTGTCGTCGTACAGGAATGGCAAGCTATGGTACACAACTCTCATGTCGTTGTACTGCCAATTATTATGTTTCAATGTACGTCCTGTACCTTCGATTATTCCTGTCTACTGTGGACGGTTGTTAAGTATGAAAAACTGACGGAAAATTTAGGGTGTAAAAGGGAGTGCGTTGTACTCAGATGATTCCTGCGAAAAGTTTCCGAATCGATTGAGGCCACACGACGGGAATCAACAGACCTTGAACGCGGAATAGTAGCTGGAGCCAGACGCATGGGGCATTCTATTTCGGATATCATTAGGAAATTTAATATTCCGAGATCTACAGTGTCAAGAGTGTGCCGAGACTACCTAACTTCAGGCATTACCTCTCACCACGGACAGTGCAGTGGCCGGTGTCTTTCATTTAAAGACCGAGGTCAGCAGCATTTGTTAGTGTTGTAAGTTCTAACAGACCAGCAGCACTGCGAGGAATAACCGAGAAATGAATGTGGGACAAGCGAAGAACGTATCTATTAGGACAGCGTGGTGAAATGAGGTGTCAATGGGCTATGAAGCAGACGAGCGACGCAAGTGCCACTGCTAACAGCACGACATCACCTACAGCGCCTCTCCTTGGCTTATGACCACATCGATTGGACCCTAGACTGGAAATGGTTGTTTCTGGCTACTTGGAGACCATTTGTAGCCACTCATTAACTTCATGTTCCCAGACAACGATGGAGCTTTCATGGACGACAATGCTCCATGTCACCGAGCTACAATTTTTCCCGGTTGGATTGGAAAACATCTGGACAATTCAAGCAAATGATATGGCCACTAAAATCGCTCGACGTGAATCCCATCGAACATTTGTAGGACATAATTAAGTCAGTACGTGCGGAAAATCCTGCACGGGCGAAACTTCTGCTATAAAGCCAGCACGGCTTAATATTCCTGCAGAGGACTGCCAACGACGTGTTGAGTCCATACCACGTCGAGTTGCTGCACTAAGCTGTGCAAAAGAAGGTCCGACACGGTATTAGTTGGTAACCATGGATGGAGGGTATCAGAAGGTATCAGACGGATGCCATATTCCTTGACTTCCGGAAAGCGTTTAACTCGGTGCCCCACTGCAGACTCCTAACTAAGGTACGAGCATATGAGATCGGTTCCCAAATATGTGAGTGGCTCGAACACTTCTTAAGTAATAGAATCCAGTACGTTGTCCTCGATGGTGACTGTTCATCGGAGGTGAGGGTATCATCTGGAATGCCCTAGGGAAGTGTGGTATGTCCGCTGTTGTTTTCTATCTACATAAATGATCTTTTGGGTAGGGTGGATAGCAATGTGCGGCTGTTTGCTGATGATACTGTGGTGTACGGGAAGGTGTCGTCGTTGAGTGACTGTAGGAGGATACAAGATGACTTGGACAGGATTTGTGATTGGTGTAAAGAATGGCAGCTAACTCTAAATATAGATAAATGTAAATTAATGCAGATGAATAGGAAAAAGAATCCCTTAATGTTTGAATACTCCATTAGTAGTGTAGCGCTTGATACAGTCACGTCGATTAAATATTTGGACGTAACGTTGCAGAGCGATGTGAAGTGGGACAAGCATGTAATGGCAGTTGTGGGGAAGGCGGATAGTCGTCTTCGGTTCGTTGGTAGAATTTTGGGAAGATGTGGTTCATCTGTAAAGGAGACCGCTTATAAAACACTAATACGACCTATTCTTGAGTACTGCTCGAGCGTTTGGGATCCCTATGAGGTCGGATTGAGGGAGGACATAGAAGCAATTCAGAGGCGGGCTGCTAGATTTGTTACTGGTAGGTTTGTTCATCACGCGAGTGTTACGGAAATGCTTCAGGAACTCGGGTGGGGGTCTCTAGGGAAATGAAGCGTTCTTTTCGTGAATCGCTACTGAGGAAATTTAGAGAATCAGCATTTGAGGCTGACTTCAGTACAATTTTACTGCCGCCAACTTATATTTCGCGGAAAGACCACAAAGATAGGATAAGAGAGATTAGGGCTCGCACAGAGGCATATAGGCAGTCATTTTTCCCTCGTTCCGTTTGGGAGTGGAACAGGGAGAGAAGATGCTAGTTGTGGTACGAGGTACCCTCCGCCACGCACCGTATGGTGGATTGCGGAGTATGTATGTAGATGCAGATGTAACTCGTGACTGTTGTCACCCATATGTAGAGTCGGAGCTCAAGCTCAGATGTACAACGGTTTTCCAGAAAGTAAATTCCGACCGGTCGCGAAAGGAAACCGCAGTGCAAAAATGTGCTGCTCAGTATCTCTAGTACGCCCGTCGATCGCGTCACGTTGCACTTTGCATTTCTGAGCGCACAGTGGGCACCTAAATATGCCTAGAAAATAGTATCTTCTACCAAGTATGGGTGCCTGCCGACAGATTTCGCATGATTTCATGCAACCGCACACAACGTAGCTGTCATGAATGTTCTTCTTTATGACAATTCTTGGCCGTATATTGTAGGGGAAATGAGGACGCTACTGCAACGTTTTCGATGGGATGTGTTGTATCGCCCACCATAAAGCCCGGACATTGCCCCTTCTGATTTTCACCTATGGTGACGTGAACCGCTGCCAATGAACACATACTGGCAAAGACAACGAGGTGCAGACCAGTGTAAAGAATCAACGAACAGTACAGGCTGCTGCCTTCTACGACGACAGTATTGGAAAGTTGGTACCACGCTACGACAAATGTCTAAGTCGGAGCGACGATTATGCAGAGAAGTAGGTGGAAGGTGTGGTTAACTATAGCAAATAAAAGATTTCTGACTTTTTTACTGCGGTTTTCATTTCGCGATCGATCGGAACGTACTCTCCGGACAACCCTCGTAAGAAAGATAGAAAAGTGAATCGGCCATGTCGAATTTAGAGATACTGTCCCTTCATTCGTCTTAAGCAATTTAGAAAAATCACGGAATATCTCAATCCGGATGAGAGTTCGACGATTCGGAACTCGGGTCTTCCCACTTTCGAGTGACCCTCTTAACCACTTGTTCACCTCACTCACTAGGAAGGTAGAAAGCAGGCAGTGTGTGTAGTGCCAAGAGGCACAGGGACAAATTTAATGAAAGAAACACCGCGAAACGAATTGTAAGCTTTTCAGGAGTCAAGTTTTGGGTGCGGCACCCTACTGAAGCTTCGCAACTCCGGAATAACTGACCACGCAGCTGGGTTTTGCTACACATCCGGACCTTCTTTTCCTCATGTAATGACTTCCCGTGGATTCGATGACGGTGCTTCAGTGGATGACACCTGCGAATAGCGGTCGCGTGGCTGTCTTAGCTGGAAGCAAGCGTTCCTACGAAACAAAGGCAGCCTGCTCGACCCACCTGGTAGAGTGCTGCAGCCCTGCCTGGGGGCATTGTTCCTGAATTGTCGCGCGGCGTAAGAAACGTGGCCCATCAGTCTTGTGTAGCACAGCGCCTTTGTTTGGTGGCGGCTACCCATTAGTTGCAGCATGCGGGTGCAGCGCTTTTAATTTGAGCTCTCCGACGCTGCTACGTTTCCGCCACTTGGCTCTGTCATCCTCAGTATTTCCCAAAATTCTCTTCAATTTCAGCGAACTGTTAGATATCCACTGCTGTCCTTAACATAGCTATATTTACCATTTAGGAGACCGTTTGAGCAGCCCTCTTAGATTGTCTGCATGTATCGTTCACAGACTGGTGACGTCATTAGAACATCAAAACGAATTAAAACAAATTTAGACAAGGTATTTGTATCGTTTAAAAAGTGGCAATTAACCATAAACCATAAAAAGTACGAGGTCGTCCACATGTGCACTAAAAAATTCCGTTATGTGTCGGTCACACAATAAATAACACAACTTTAAAGGTTGTAGACTCTGTGACGTTACTGCCATGACGTGACGTTTCTGACACATCACTATGCGATATTATTTCATTTTCCGCCGCTATTCTATGATTATTTTAGTGAGTTTGTGACGCTTAAAACGTCTATATGACCCCTTTTGTCGACAGAAGTCAGTCTGTGAATCTCTTCACGTCAAGATAGCCTCCTCTGCGGATATGGGCAATTTCACTGAAGTTGGGAAGCAACCCGATCTCTGGCTGCTGATGCTGGGAAAGTGCCTGCCATCCTACACCCTCCCGACGTTTTGGCTTCTTTACATGTACTTCAAAGACCCAGACGTCGTGGCGCCATCCGATCAGCATGGGAGAGTCATAAGCGTTCGCTCTAAGCCAGTAGTATTAAGTCACTCTGGAAAACGGTCATGAAACTTAAGGTTGACCAGTAATGAAGACACAGCTTCAGCCCAATATCAACTTTGTGTTTAAAAATGTGCATCTTGCATGTAAAAGTTGGGAAATTACTTCTGCTTTCCCTTGCTTTTTCAAGAATTTAACAACTGTCCCCGACTATGCATTTGCAACAGCATGGAGTCACCCCATCCACGTGAACATATTTAAAGGCGTAATGTTGTAAGATGTGAACTGAGTTCTGGGCATTCTGCTCTGGTTCATAATAAATAGTGGGTCATCTTTGGCTGCCATCTGGTGCTGATCAGTGTAAACTAGCTTTTTAGGTCACAACTGCGGTAATGCAATTTATATTCTGTGCAGCTCGTTACTTGCTTATTTTACCATGCGACCTGTGTTACTTAATTTGGTTACAGTTTGTGGTTTCTTGCTGTAAGGTTAACTTAGATTTTGTGAGCTGCCTACATAAGCAGACCTTTTCGCTATTAGTCCATAGTCTCTCACATTTCGTTAGAGCCATTTTGTATTTTTTTTTTTTTTTTTTTTTTTGGTTGTGTAAAGCTTTGCCCTCTGTTAATTTCATGGTGATTTATGCCAGTCACTGGAGCAAGTAGATAACTGTTTCCGTCAATCTTGATTTAGATTTCAAGATCGTATAACTCGTCCTCTAACTTGCGCTCGTTAGCCGATCCATTGAAAAATAAATATAAGCTGTTGTATAACCCTATCGCTTCACTTCTCAGTGTTGCGGTTGTTTTTGTGCGCAGTGGCCAACCACGAAGATAGTTTTGTAAAAGCAACGAGCACTTGCTCGTTTTGTATTATTACAAGATGGTTTCATTATCAGGACTCTGAACTTTCAATTCAGTTAAGTACCTAAGGATTACCTTTTAAAAAATTTAAATTTGAATCGTAGCAGAGATAATAACGTTGGGAAGCCGAACCGAAAATTGCGCTTCTTTGCAAAACACTTAGAAAATGCTAAATACTACACTTGTCCGTCCGCTTCTGGAGTATTGGAAAAACATTTTGTTGACCTCCCCCACCATACCGGGAAATGACCATCACAAGAAATTAAGAGAAATCAGAGCTCGTACGGAAAGATTCAGATGTTCGTTTTTCCTGAGTGCTTTTCCAGTTGGGAATAGCAGAGAAATAGTCTCAAAATGATTGTATGAACTCTATAACAAACACTTAATTGTGTATTACAGAGTAATTATTTACATGTGGAAGTGGACACAGACATAGGTCTACACTTATGACGTTTAAGACTATTTTCTGACTAAAAATTTGACACAGCTAATTTCCATTAATTTTCTTATACAACTAACCCAGTAATCCACGTTGCTGGAGGGATGGTAATCGACAACCTTTCTTTTCCTCATTATTTCACGCTTTTTACTGAATACACTAAAAATGAGAGCATCTCAGATGTGATTTAACAGCATATCACGATATTAATCTTCGGAAAGTTGTGTTACAATAATGCTTTCGATTAGCAGGACGAACAATGTATTAGTGCTTTACAGGAAACTAGATTCCAGATACCGTTGAGTGTACAGCTGGATGAGTTGTGGTCAACTCCTACTGCCGACTTCAGTAAATAAAAGAACAGAAATACGATTCATCCATGGTTTCCGAAACTATCAGCGACGGATATCAAATACAGCATGAACATGATTGAAGAAGCATTTTTTGTTTCTTGGGGGCTCTTAACCTTATTATTTCAGCTAAAGGAGTGACTCAGTAACTCATCGTAAGGAAGGAGGAAGGATCAGTGCTTAAGTCTCGTCAACGAGGAGATCATCAGACAAGGTGTGGAAGCTTTGAGTGGACAAGGGATGGGAGAGGAGACCAGCGTAGTCGTTTTCAAATTAATTCAAATTAATTGCCCTACCCTTACCTCAACCGATTTAAGAAAACCATGGATAAAACACATATGTTTGTGAACCAAGAACATGAGTCCAGGGTCTTACTCATCATGCCACGTGGTTCATCATATAGTTGTTACTGCTCATTAAAACGTCGCTTCAAGTGTTTATGAGAAATATTTTCAGCATTATGGATGTAGGAATGGAAAAAAAGATTAAATGACTAGGCAAGTATTCAGAGTACCTTTTACGCTGAAGGAAAACATCGAGAATTTAAATCTGTATAAACGCACGAAGATTTGAATCCTATTACTCACGAATTTCGAGCTCAGTGCAGCGACCACTGAGTTACCGGATCAAGGGATGCAGAATCGTTTCATCAGTGATGCTCATATTTCGCTCGGTTTCGACATTGAATCTCTGATCATAACTGAATGGCGACATTCACCATGGAAGAACTTTGTTCAACTCTTACTCATGATTTCTGTAAATGCCGGCTGGGGTGGTCGAGCAGTTCTAGGCGCTACAGTCTGGAACCACGAGACCGCTACGGTCGCAGGTTCGAATCCTGCCTCGGGCGTGGATGTGCGTGATGTCCTTAGGTTAGTTAGGTTTGACAAGGGGAGGCCGCCAATTGTGAAATTCAGATTCGATTCATACTGCGCATAATAAAAGCTCATGGCCAGAGGTGTAATGTGGCAAAGCACCAAGATGCACTTCTCAGCCGTTGTCGAGAAAATCGACAGTTAAAAGAAACCGTTGCGGTGAAATACTCTCTACGATTTATAATTTCCTACAGCGTCGTGGCGCAGCGGTAAGCGCTCGGGTTCGTAATCAGAAGGTCGCCGGATCGAATCTCGCGCCATGCAACTTTTTTTTTTTTTTTTTTTTTTTTAGTATTTGTTTTTTGTAATATATATATTACCGCTGCGCCACGACGCTGTAGGAAGTAATAAATCGTAGAGGGTATTTCACGGCAACGGTTTCTTTTAACTGTCGATTTTCTCGACAGCGGCTGAGAAGTGCATCTTGGTGCTTTGCCACATTACACCTCTGGCCATGAGCTTTTATTATGCGCAGTATGAATCGAATCTGAATTACACAATTGGCGGCCTCCCCTTGTAAGTAGTTCTAAGTTCTAGGGGACCGATGTCATCATAAGTTAAGTCCCGTAGTGCTCAGAGCCATTTGAACAATTTCTGTAAATAACAGAACAGAAAAAAAGATTCACATTGTAGAGTGAACTCTCTAAAACTCAGAGAGGTGACTCTTGCATGGCACAGATAATTACAGGCGTAGTGACGGCATAAAAGCCGACACAACGTACGAGAAAGGAAAAACAAACCATTGCTATGTCCGTGTGAAGTGTTACACGCTAACGAAAAATTTCAGCGCTAGTGTAGTGTGCCCAACAAAAACTTTTCAAACCACTGTCTTTGCCGGCCGGTGCGGCCGAACGTTTCTAGGCGCTTCAGTCTGGAACCGCGCGACCGCTATGGTCGCAGGTTCGAATCCTGCCTCGGGCATGGATGTGTGTGATATCCTTAGGTTAGTTAGGTTTAAGTAGTTCTAAGTCTAGGGGACTGATGACCTCAGATGGTAAGTCCCATAATGCTCAGAGCCATTTGAACCAAACTACTGTCTTTATATCTAAGATATCCTGAAATACCTGCCAAACTTAGCGAAAAACATAGCTAGAGCAACAGATATTTGATAATAGCGTATGGTGGAAGGTAGACTTGTGCCATTGTAATATCGTAGCGCAAAACCATTTTCCTACCAATGTGTTATTACTAAGAACACAGTGTGTTTTCATACTATTTCTTCCGACTTTCTGAATGGTTCCATGAGACTGCACCCTTCCCCGTAGCAATCCTGAAATCATTTAGTGAAATTAAAATTAGTTTCACGTCCCCATATGAAGTAAGAAAGATCACCATGGCTCTAAAACAAAAAAAGAAAAAAGTCATATGGAGAGGATAACACCTCCAACAATACAATAAAAAGATGTGACCCTATGATATTTACTGTTCTCAATCGCTTGTGAAACGTATCGTTAATTCAGGCTTTTCCCTGAACAGATTAAAATACGCCATCGGTAGGCCTCCCTATGAGAAGGGTCATAGCACCTCACTACAGAATTGATTCGTTAAGAGGTAGCCTCACGGTAATTTTTCATGTGCTAGGTATTCACTTTAAAGCTGACGACTTTCCATAACTGCTAACAGGAAACGAATTACATAATTCATAAAATTATTATGTCGCTGCACACTTTGCTCTATACAGAGATGTAATGCTATAATCACGTCTACGTTTACATCTACATGACTACTCTGTAGCTCACATTTAAAGTGCCTGGTAGACCGTTTGTCGAACCACCTTCAGACTATTTCTCTACCATTCCGAACAGCGCGCGGGAATAACGAACTCTTAAATCTTACCATACAAGCTCAAATTTCAAAATGGTTCAAATGGGTTTGAGCACTATGGGACTTAACTTCTCAGGTCATCAGTCCTCTAGAACTTAGAACTAGTTAAACCTAACTAACATAAGGACATCACACACATCCATGCCCGAGGCTGGATTCGAACCTGCGACCGTAGCGGTCGCGCGGTTCCAGACTGTAGCGCCTAGAACCGCTCGGCCACACCTGCCGGCAAGCTCAAATTTCTCTTATTTTATTATGGCGATCATTTGTCTCTCTGTAGGTGGGCGCCAACAAAACATTTTCGCATTTGGAAGAGAATGTTGGTGATTGAAAACTCATGTCAAAATTTCGCCACAACGAAGAACATCTTTGTTTTGATGATTGCCACTCCAAGTCGTGTATTACATTGGTGTCCAAAATTAAAGCAACAAATCGCTATTTCCCCGTCCACTGTCTAAGTCGCGATTCATCATAAAAACTGTCAACAGACGTCCGTACGATTGTGTTCTGCACGGAAGATGGCATTCCGGTCAATCGGCAATCATGCCAACGATGACGTCATGGCATCTATCAAATGGGACAGTTTTAGCCGGGTATACCTGCACCCACAGTCGCTGTGTTCACAGTCACAGACGGCGCAGTATGGCACAGAGAAGACGCCTACCAGACTCTCTGCAGTGGAGGGCCATAGGAAGAGTGGAAGCAGGACAGTCGCAGATTCATGTGGCCCGTTGGCTTAATGTGAAACGTTCTGTTGTTTCTCGAATGTGGTGACATTCTGTACAGACCGAAACTGTATTCCGAAGATGAGTGCAGGGCCGACCAGAAGGAGAGGCCCGTCTTTTGTCTGTAAGGGCACGATGTTACCGCCTAATCACTACAAGGAAACTGCCATCTGACCTCGCAGCATCCACTGGACGTGTTGTATCGAGGCAAACAACGCACAGAAGGCTTCAGCAGAGTCGCCTTTATTGTTGGAAACCTGCTGTACGGGTAGCTCTGACGCGTCTTCACAGATGTCAACATGCCACCTGGACGGTCGAATAGTGTGCCAATGTTCATCTCACAAATGAGTCCGTATTTGGTCTGGAGAGTGATTCTCGTCGGATTCGAATCATTGGAACACGATTTTGAGACCTAAACATTGTGGAAAGAGACCGATGTCGAGGAGGATGTCTAACGGTATGGGCAGGGAATATGTCCACTGCTCGAACACCTCTTCATGAAATTGTACGGGTGAATCGGCAAGGTTCAACTGCCGTCAAGTATCGTGACAAGATCTTAGGTCCTTGTTGCGAGATCCTGTGAACCCAGACTTCGTAGTGACGGACGACGATGCTCGAACTCATAGAGAAAGGGTGGCTGATGTTATTTTGGAAACAGAAGATATTGCTCGGATGGTGTGGTCTGGTCATTCTCCAGATTTGAATACCATGGAATACGTCTGGGATGCCCTATGGAGATGTGCTGCATTACGTCAGCTTTCACCAGCCACTCTCCTGGACTTGCGAGCAGCTCTGCAGGAGAAATATACATTATTGCCCAGTACGAAATTGACGTCATCTTTCACGGTATGGTCCGTCGTTATTAGGCCTGTATTGCTGCCAGAGGTGATCACGCCCCATACTGGTAACATTAACTAGTTGTCGGAATATGTGCGCAAATCTTTTAAATTGGATAAAACAGAGAACATATTTGTCTACCGTTATGCATGTTGCAGTTCTGTATTCTTTACATTGTTTCTACTTTACTATCATCTGTTTATACTGTTTCGAAGCAAAATAAACGCAACTTTGCAAAATTGTCGTTTGTTGCTTTAGTTTTGAACACCAGTGTGCATCCGTGACATTATCTCCTGAATTTCGCGACAATCCAAACCGAACTTCGGCCCCACCTTTACACTTTAAACATAGCAGAAGTCGTTACTAATTCACTGTTGTCATGGTCTTCTTCCCACGTATTTGTCTTGCGAGACATGATGGATCAAAAAGATGTGTGGATGTAATAGGCAGCATTTATTGTTATTCCAAGTCGAAGAAAATAAACCAGAGCGAAGAAACAAAGGAGGATTAGGGTTTGACGTCCCGTCGACATCGATGTCATTAGAGAGAGCACCGAAATGTAACCGTTTGGATGCAAGAAGACGCTGCCCATACAATCACCAGTAGATCGCACTGTTCTTGCTTTCTTTTTTTGATAGCGAATCCAAGTAGTATATTTCCATAGTCTGGCTTTTTGTTGCAAACTCACAGTGTTCATAAAATATCGTCTCCTGCATTTAGAAGTCGCTGAAGAAGGTGATGGTTCAACTCTAAGCTTTGTAGCCACCGGTCAATAAACGTGGACCCACTGTGCATAACCTTTTCGATAGTCTAAGCTCTGGCATAGTAATTTGGGATTTCTGGCAATGCACTATGCCTTCCTGTAACTTTGTTGTGATTTCATTCATTCATTCATTCTTCTCGCCTCGTAATTGCGTATCTTGGATAGAGCTCAATCGCCCAAATTATGACTTTCATCTCGGATATTTGCTTTCCTCCCGTCTCTCAAGTGTTTTCCGATTGTCTAACGTCGTTGGCATGTATTCTCACCCCCACCCACCCCTCCCCAACATGTACATACGCACAGTGAAGTCCGAGATGAATTTCAGCTCAGGACTTGCCTTCCCCCTCCCCACCATCTACTGGCAAGGAATTCAATGTGATCTCTGAGGTCTTTCTGCGTGATTGATTGACGGTGTACTTGAGGGCGTTCAGCCGACCTATTGCCATTTCGGCGACATGCCCAGTTCTCTTTCTCATCTGGCTTAAACTTTGCTGTTGCGTGTACTTGCTGCATGGAACCAAGTAGACTGAACTACTGTTGATATCATGCCGTTATTTGTAGCTGAGTTCGATTCCCGACACCCTCTATGCCCTTCGATTCTCGTCTGTTTTCGAGAGCTCGTACCGATATTAAGTGAAAACGTATGTCCTCTCAGTGATTCCCAGATATGGTGGAAGGCAAGGCTGGCGCGATCTTAGCGAACTGAATGCCACAGCCTAGCAGAAGAAATACAAGGTCTACTAATAGTATTCTGAAGAAATAGGTTCTCAGATCGTGAAATTGAGCGGGCATTGCAGTTAAAACCAAGAAGGCCTGAGGAAGAGAAGCTGACAATCGCTTCTCTTCCTTATGCCGTACCTGTATGTGGGAGGATCAGTAGACTTCTATCGAAACACAGCATCCACTGTATTTCGATCCCGTCAACAGAAATCAAAACAGCTTGATTTCAATCTCTAAAACCACCTGTAAAAAACACCCAGTCGGCATAATTAGAGCCCTGAAAACTACAAGAAACGTGTTGCCAGCTTTCAACTACAAAAGGCTGCAGGCGAACAGAGCAGCTGTCCCTAGAGCCGTGGCAACACCGTGGCGTTGCACGATTGGTTGAGGCAGGCGCGAAGCTGCGGCGTCAAGCCCGCCTCAGTTCTCAGGGTCTTACGCCGACTCTACTGCAGGTCTACGAAAGCCGACGTATACAGAATTCCATACACGTATGACGTGGGGCAGATAATAGAACAGTCGAGGAGAGACGCAAGGAGCCTGGGCGACACAACTAAGACAAGCAAGAAAACCGGCAATTGGCAAGCAATGCCTCAAGTACACTGATGTGAAAAGCTTAAGGACAGTTGTAACTTCCACACGATGTGCTGCTGCTAAGTAGCGTAGCTGGTTGTCACTTGAACAGTACTTAGAAAGAACTGCTGAAATACAGAACACAAAGAAAGAGAAAGAAATACGCAACAAGACTAACAGAAATGACACTTCTATCCAAGGATAATGATTACACAGAAATCAACGCGATTTGTGATGGTCTCCTGAACGTTACGAAAGGCGGGAAATTGGGTGTGTGGTCACCACGGACGACAACGCATGTTCTGCAACGTGCTCCCATGCTGGCCGCAAGCTTGCTTTTCGGTAGGGCGTTCCATTCCTCCACGAGCGCGTTTGACAAGTGCTGGATGGCATTGGTGCATCGCATCCCACATGTTCTCGATGAGATTTAAATCGAGAGAACGGGCTGACAAACCGATTCGCCGAATATCTTCTCGTTCCAGGAGCTCCTTCCCTGCGTAGTCCGATACGGTCGCGCACTGTAATCCATGAAAATGAAATCATGGCCGAATGCACTCCTCAAACGTTGTTCATTGGGAAGAGGTCCAGTGTCACAATAACGTTGTGTGATGAGTGTACCGTGTTCAAAGATTTGGAGGTCAATCCGCTCTTGCAACATTATAAAGGTCCCCATACTATACTACACGGACCTCCAAAACTATCATGGTCGACAATCTTGGACACACCCTCGTATGAAGAGAGGTGGAAATACGTAATGCACCCGTAGAATTGTGGAAAATGTTTGTTTTGGTAGTCCAGGTGCTACGGTGTGGGGAGGTATAACGTGGGCTGTGAATGGGAGACGCTTTGCAGTAAGGGCACCAACGACGATCCACAACCACGTTGGTGAAGGAACTGAATGCTCTACCGCAACTTATTCCTTGCTACTCTTTTGCTCAGCATGGGAGCACGTTGCAGAGCATGTATAGGCGTCCGCGTCCAGGGAACCATCATAAGTCGAGGTGACGTATGTGTAATTATTGTCTTTGAAAAAAAAGTGTCACCTTTCTTTGTCTGCATATTTCTTTCAGTTACGTTCTGTACTGTGCTGTATTGTAATGTAGCAGTGCTTTCTGCGTGTGGTCCAAGTCTCATCAAGCTATGATACATAGCAGTAACCATCAAGCGGAAGTTTCTTCGTACTTAAGTTATGGATACTAGTGCATAATCATCTACATCTATAGCTACATGATTACTCTGCAATTCACGTTTAATTGCCTGACAGAGGGTTCACCGAACCATCTTCGAGCCATATCTCTACTGTTCCACTCTCGAAGAAGAGCGAGTGGGAAAAGCGAGCACTTACTCTTTCTGTGCGAGCTCTGATTTCTCTTATTGTATCATCCTCATCATTTCTTCCTACGTAGACGGGCGCCAACAGAATACTTTCGAAATCTGAGGAAAAAGGTGGTGTTTGAAATTTCACGAGAAGATCCAGCCGTAACTAAAAACGAATTTGTTTTAATGATTACCACCCCAACTGGGTATTTGACTGTTTTCTGGAAATTATCTAAACGATTAATTATGTCATTTTATGCTCCTAACATGCTTGTTTCTTCCTTTTGAATTTCATTATTCTTTTATAAAAACGGAAATGAAATTAAAATAATTCGAAAGTGTTCTGAAACGCTCTATTCGAGTCATGTGATACCTGTGACGTCACTGGCTAGCTGGCTGCTCCTTCTGCCATGAAGCTAATTCACAGTAATATCTTCTCTTGGAACTTACGTTTCGGAAAATTGGTTACAAATGGAGTGCAACATAGTACTGTACGAGTCGATCTATAAAAACTCCTGAAAGTTGGAATGTTCCAGAGAATGAGGAGATGCTTAAAACGTGGCTGCATTGTACCGGCAAATTGCCACCACATCGACGCATAAGTTCACTAACTTCACTAACATTATTTTGCACTACGAAATTAACATTAATTTACCTCGGAGATATGCTTTACCACCGTGTAAGGATAGATAGTGTCATTTAGAGATATTAATCTCGTATTGAAAATTATAGTTTTATCGTATAAAATGTTCGGTAACTCAGTTATTAGAACGGTAGAGAGTCGAATTTTACAAGATGACGTCCATAGATCGCTAGTTCGAATCCAACCCGAAAGAATATTTTGACTTACTTGTAAAACGACTCGACCGTCCTCCCATATGAAAACCAAATCGCAATTACAAAACTTCACGGCACCGATCAGAAACAGAATGTTACTGTGTTTTCCTTGCTCTTTACATGTGTATACATTTGCAATCGCTGTTCACACACGTCACATTCAAAAAGATATTTTGTAGTTAGTGTGGGCGCACAATTTTTGTTTTGTTAGAAACAATGTTTTTTTATCTTCGTACTGTCCAGCTAGGATATCTATTATTCAAAGTTTTGAAGTGTCTCATCTTCCGTAAAGATGAAGTGAATCTGCTTCTGACGCTAGCTTTAGTTTACCGTCACAAACATCACAGACCTTACGTTTGTATTACTTGCGTGCGGTACATGCTTTATATCTCTCCGCAGAAAACTTCGTCGTCGTATACCTCGTTGTACTACGGGCGTTTGGCTATATCTTCACTACTAGTAATGTTTTACAAAAAAGTGGATTGTTTGTTCGCAAAGTAAATTAATTTATTCTTTGTTGTCCATTTCTTAGACTAAGATTAATGTGAAGATGTATATAATACACCCCAACATCGGAACAACTACTACAATCTCTTCTTGCTAAGGCTATTTACGTATGTCGTATAAAACTTTTAAAAATGTTTGACCCTTCCAAGATTCGAACATTTGACCTCATTGCCTGTAGTCATATCCGTTATCCGTTGCACCGTTGCACGCCTCTTCAGACCAACTACCTCTGCTGAGTGTATTCTATATAGGAAATCAGCACTAAGATTTGCCACGAATAATTTTATTGTATTTTGGGTCGTAGCTCATGCCTGATAGTCGACAATCTATTTATGATAAAGTGACCCATTTGCAAAAGTTCTATAATTCCCTCATTTCGAGAGAGTTTAATGATGTTGCTAGGAGCAGGGAAAAGAATGTCCGTCGTTGCACATATCGCCCCTCTAAATGGGTGGAGTATAAAAGCATTTACCTTCACAAGGTTTCCACTATCAGTGTTCACAAAATTCCTTTCTATTGTTACTTGTCCATCACTAAATAGCTAGACTGTTTGCAGAAAATGTACGTAGATACATTGTAACTTCAGCTGAAACTCCTTTAACACAGGTGTAACTTCGTCTTACTCCTAGTCTGTGACATCACCAGAGCATCAGCCAGTAACATAGGGGTTTCGATCACGTGACCAAATATTGACCTTGAATGATTTTTGAGCTTTAATTACATAAAAATAAAAGATATTTTGTGACAATATTGACAGTAAGTCCTACCTGAATATTATAATTAATTAGAATAACAGTAGTCAGAACCATATTTTTATCGTAGGAAAATAGCCCATTCACGTATCATACTCCCTCTCCTACTTCGCGATATTACAAACCGAGCTGCCCTTCTTTGAACTCTTTCGATGTTCTCCGTCAGTCTCACCTGATACGGATACCGCCCAGCACAATAGTACTCCAGAACAAGGCGGACAAGCGTGGTGTAAGCAGTCTGTTTAACAGACCTGCTGCACCAAATGTTCTGCGAACACGTTTGGTATGCTTTCCCCACAACTTTATCTATGCTATCGCTTCAATTTCAATTATTCATAACTGTAATCCCTAAGTATTTAGCTGAATTAACAGCCTTTAGGTAAGTGATATTTATGATATTTATTTAGCATTTTTCTTTTAGTACTCACGTGATGGCTTCACACTTCTATTATTTAGTGTCAACTGCCACTTCTCACACCAAACAACTAATGAAATGAAATAGGATGGTTCAAGCGCTAAATTTTTAAGACAGCGTGGTTAAGGAGTCTATAAAAATTAAAAACGTCGGAAAACCTGATATACAGGGACGGAGATTTTGATTTATACATGGTTTGGAGTCCAGCACTCAGATTGTTAAGATGTCGCCGGCCACCTCGTCCACCAGAGTTGTGAATCGCTGGGAGTATATGCGTTTCATGGAGTACCAGTGGCAACCCTGAACAAAAAAATGAAAGAGCATCAAAAGCCGAAGTAGGGATCGGGAATCCGACTTAGCTGTAAATGGCGGCTGGTTGGAGTCCAGACAGCGAATACACGTAACAGCACAACACGCAGCTCGTGAAGACGTCTGGGTCGGAATGGAAAATTTTGTGGATTAGATGGAAACAGCAACTAGGCTTTACACCCGGAAGGACACATTTGGGAAATTCCATGAAAGATCGCTGTTTCGTAAATGTAGTATGAGGTCACCTGATAGAAATTAGTGACGTCACCATGTGTCTGTACAAAGTGTAAAACACCCAGATTACCGTCAGAGGATACATGATTGAATATGCAGTTTGTAGCAAAGGGCTGATCCCAACTTCCACTTTGACCCTCGTGCCATTTTACATATGATTTCGTTATAGTCGATAGAGCTCGTTGCCGCTACGCTAACGAGACTTGACTCGAGGCGCGCGGCGGGTGGGTGTGGGGTGCCAGGCGACACGCATCTGCTGCGCCTCGTCTCCAGCGCCGCTTTTTTGCTCGGGCATCGTCCAAGGAGTTGTGACCGAGCGCGCCCAATTTGTAAACGTACGTCGACGCCGGTTAATACGTCACACCAGCGTGACTAAGCGCGCCAACACCTGCGAGCCGGCAAAAATAAAAAAGAAAAGAATACGAGGGCCCCAGAGAAGGGAAATCGTTGACGCACGACTATCTCCAGGCTGCATGGCAGACAGTTTCTTCGATGATGAAACGCAGCTCTCGCAGTGCCAGCCAAAAATCAGTGTGTCTTCTATGCCTACGTCGAACTGTTGTTCCTGGTTTCCCGCCGTGCCTGCAGCTGTTGCTTGATATTCGACAAAGGAACTGCTGTATATATTCGAGGCGACGAGCAGGTTTCTCCGCTACCAAGTCCGCTTGAATCAATATACCAGTGTTGGTACAAAATGACACTACGCCGAAAGGATAGTTAGCTTGTTGCCCGTCAGAGAGTGTTGCATCTACAATACCGCCAGTGGAGGATTCATGCACAAACAACAAGTACACTACTGGCCATTAAAATTGCTACACCAAGAAGAAATGCAGATGATAAACGGGTATTCACTGGACATATATATTATACTAGAACTGACATGTGATTACATTTTCACGCAATTTGGGTTCATAGATCCTGAGAAATCAGTACCCAGAACAATCACCTCTGGCCGTAATAACGGCCTTGATACGCCTGGGCATTGAGTCAAACAGAGCTTGGGTGGCGTGTACAGGTACAGCTGCCCACGCAGCTTCAACACGATACCACAGTTCATCAAGAGTAGTGACTAGCGTATTGTGACGAGATAGTTGCTCGGCCACAAGTGATTGACAAGACGTTTTCAGTTGGTGAGAGATCTGGAGAATGTGCTGGCCAGGGCAGCAGTCGTACCTTTTCTGTATCCAGATAGGTCCGTACAGGACCTGGAACATGCGGTCGTTCATTATCCTGCTGAAATGTAGGGTTTCGCAGGGATCGAATGAAGGGTAGAGCCACGGGTCGTAACACATCCGAAATGTAACGTCCACTGTTCAAAGCGCCGTCAGTGCGAACAAGAGGTGACCGAGACGTGTAACCAATGGCACCCCATACCATCACGCCGGGTGATACGCCAGTATGGCGATGACGAATACACGCTTCCAATGTGCGTTCACTGCGATGTCGCCAAACACGGATGCGACCATCATGATGCTGTAAACATAGCCTGGATTCGTCCAAAAAAAGTTTTCCCATTCGTGCACCCAGGTTCGTCGTTGAGTACACCATCGCAGGCGCCCCTGTCTGTGATGCAGCGTCAAGGATAACCGCAGCCATGGTTTCCGAGCTGATAGTCCATGCTGCTGCAAACGTCGTCGAACTGTTCCTGCAGATGGTTGTTGTCTTGCAAATGTCCCCATCTGTTGATTCAGAGATCGAGACGTGGCTGTACGATCCGTTACAGCCTTGCGAATAAGATGCCTGTCATCTCGACTGCTAGTGATACGAGGCCGTTGGGATCCAGCACAGCGTTCCGTATTACCTTCCTGAACCCACCGATTCCATATTCTGCCAACAGTCATTGGATCTCGACCAACGCGAGCAGCAATGTCTCGATACGATAAAACCCAATCGTGATAGGCTACAATCCGACTTTTATCAAAGTCGGAAACGTGATGGTACGCATTTCTCCTCCTTACACGAGGCATCAGATCAACGTTTCACAAGGCAACGCCGGTCAACTGCTGTTTGTGTATGAGAAATAGGTTGGAAACTTTCCCCATGTCAGCACGTTGTAGGTGTCGCCAACGGCGCCAACCTTGTGTGAATGCTCTGAAAAGTTAATCATTTGCATATCACAGCAACGTCTTCCTGTCGGTTAAATTTCGCGTCTGTAGCACGTCGTCTTCGTGGTGTAGCAATTTTAATGGCCATTAGTGTATATTAATAAGCAGTAAGCGACCATCCCCTAACGCGGAAACCAGTAGAAGGTGGAGGCTACCTATCTGACTTCTTCCAGGAGCAGCAAAATTTAATTTTTATAATTTTGCTTGACTACTGATCGAATTTAAAAATTTGAAACTCTGTCGTAATCTAGTAATTAAGAGATACAATCTTATGTCGAAAGTTAAACACAACAAAAAAAGTGTTAAGGACTGAAACTGCGTGCTCTTCGTGAGTCAGCGTAACTGATGGTGCGCAAATAACAGGGACTTATTTTGCGAGTATTTGAGGATAAGGCCACTTAGCTACTTCCAACAGACTTTTCACATAATTTCAAATTTTATGAAACTTTTTTACCCGACACCTTCCACAAATTAATGAAAAGAAAAAGGTTCACCGCTTGTTACGAAGGCGTCTAATAGGTGAGTCTTCTAGTTTATATAAGAAAGTAAACGTTACGCACAATTTATCATGTCGAAATACTTTTTCTGAGTCTGTATAATACTTCTGATAAATTTATGTATAGTCGCTATGTTTTTCAAACAATTATTGGTGACGTAGCACAAGTTTATCCAAACCAGTGTCGTTTCAGATCGGTTCCTTTGCTCGTAACCAGCTGTTTAATACTGATGAGACTTGATCGTGTGTGTTGAAGTGCTTATCTACAAGATGACCTTTTAGCTGGGGGAACGTGTGAAAATCAGCCGGTGTAACATCTGGTGAATACGGAGGATGGGGGAACATTTCCGTTGAATCTCCCGAGCTGTGCGCAGGTCATTCGAGCTGTATAATACCGAGCATTACCACGAAAAAAGAGGCAAATACGAGACGAACGTCCAGGGCTGATGATGAAGTCACATCAACAGTGAACAGCTGGTTACTGGACAGGGCTCGAGCTGCTACAACATTACTTTTGAAAATCTTGTGTCACATTACCGATTTAGGAAGGAAGATTGGGTTTAACGTCCCGTCGACATCGAGGTCATTAGAGACGGAGCGCAAGCTCGGAGTATGTCAAGGATGGGGAAGGAAAGTGGCTGTGCAATTTCAAAGGAACCATCCCCGCATTTTCCCGGGGCACTGTAGGGAAATCACGGAAAACCTAAATCCGGATGGCCAGAAGCGGGTTTGGACCGTCGTCCTCCCGGATGCGAGTCCAGTGTGTTAACCACTTGTGTCACTTACTAAAAATGCTTGGAAAAAACATGGCGACTATGTAGAAAAGTAACGAAACGTAGCAAAATTATTTCATTATGATGAATTGTATGCTTTTTATACCGTGAGGAAACTAACTTAATGGGCGCCCCTCGTACAATTTCGCTGTTCATGCAATGAAACTTCAGCATCCGACATGACGTTTTAATTTATTACTTCTTCTCAACCGACTCTGTTCGCAAAACGTTTTGCAGACAGTATTAACATACACTACAGAGTGTATCTGAAAAATTATATCACTGCACGACACAAATTTCAGGAGATATGACGTCATAGATATTTAGATCCGTGAAAAACTAGCTTCTGCTTAAAACGGCGAGCAGTGAATCTTCAACATCAGGTATGACGCTTTTATTTATTATTTCTTTTTACAAACTCTATTCGCAACGCACTTTGCAGACAGTATCTATATACAGGGTGTTTCACTGAATGTGTTTGCCTCTGTAAGTTACGAAGCAATAAGCGACGGAAATATTTATTGAGGTAGGTCACCATAAGAAACGTTACACTGTCTGTGGAGCTATGAACATAGTTTATTGTGTTTTTATCCAAAGAGTTACAGCAAAAAGATACAGTTGTTAAATGGAACAATAGTTGTTTTTATCATGCACTGGAATCAGTAACACCAGCTGTGTATACATCAACTGAAATTACATTCTTATCACTTTTAGTTTAGGAGCTACAACCTTCCAAAGTTTCAGGGGCAGATACCAAACGCTGTACGTAATACGTGGCTGTGTGGTGGGTGATGGATGTTCTGGCGGTGGGAAGTTGATTTAAATGAGATGTTCAAATGTATATCTATGTTCCTGAATGCACAATGCAATGTGCCTTCTAAAGGATCTGTGGACGAGATGTAACATCGCCGGTGTCACGGAGCAACATGGGTCCTCGATGAGCCGGTTTAGATCATATGGGGATGTGGGTTCAGTGGCATAAACACGATCCTTTAGATATCCCCACAGAAAGGAAATCTAATGGTGTTAAATCGGGTGACCTTGCGGGCCATGAATGAGGTCCATGGAGCCGCAACCACCTTCCTGCAAACCTGTTGTTTAGCTCTTCCACAATAGCACGCGCAGAATGGGCTGGGTGACCATAGTGCTGCATCGACATATGGACTCTCGTGTGTAGACCCACATGTTCAAGGAGACCACCCAAACTGTCGATTATGAATGCGCGATATAACTCACCTGTGACTGTACCTGGGAAGTAGTGTGCACCGATGGTTTCATCCCCAAGGATTCCACACAATACATTAATAGACCACCTACGTTGACGGTCGACAGGTCGTACCAACCGAGGATTGTCTGCGGCCCATTAGTGCACAATTTCAAATCTATTTTGATCTTTTTCTCGCCTACATGCTTAATTTCAAAGGTTTAAGACATTAATTCGTTTGTAAAGTAGTCAGACGTCTGAAACTGTTTTCTATATGGGAGTTCGATTCCTTAAGGATTTGGGGGATGTACTGGTTGGGCCGGCCGCTGTGGCCGAGCGTTTCTAGGCGCTTCAGTCCAGAACCGCGCTGCCGCTACGGTCGCAGTTTCGAATCCTGCCTCGGACATGGATGGGTGTGATGTCCTTAGGTTAGTTAGTTCTAAGTCTAGGGGACTGATGAACTCAGTCCCATAGTGCTTAGAGCCAATTGAACCATTTGTACTGGTTGGAAACTATCTGATCATGACAAATGCAATATTTACTAAATGCAGTATTCAGAAAATGAATACTAAATAGAGAAACACACAAGTAATTATAACCACGTTGCACCACGTAACATGAATATCAGAAGAACATCAGTTGTGATAAATAAATGGAAGATAGGAAGTTGACAGTTTAGCATCGAGACGATACGAGATCAGAGGCTGGCGACAATGGTTAAGGAGGTCAGAGCTATTGCTTGAAAAGGAAACGTCTTGGCATTTACCCTAATCTTCCCTCCTTCCTTCATCGCTCACCTTCTTCCATCATGCACCATCTCACAGACAGTATTAAAGAAAATTAAACAGATAGAGACTCCCGATCATGTTAGAAGAATAGAGGGAAAGGTAAAATAATCAGCTTGGTTTACCAGAATGTTAGGAGGAGGGAGGGAAAGCTATAAATTGGTTGTTAATTTGAAACTTCCTGGTAGATTAAAACTGTATGCCGGACTGAGACTCGAACTCGGGACCTTTGCCTTTCGCGGGCAAGTGTTCCATTGAATTGAAGCTGTGGGGACGGGTCGTGAGTTGTGCTTGGGTACCTCAGATGGTGGAGCACTTGCCCACGAAAGGCAAAGGTCCCGAGTTCGAGTCTCGGTCCGGCACACAGTATTAATCTGCCAGGAAGTTTCATATCGGCGCACACTCCGCTGCAGAGTGAAAATCTCATTCTAGTTGTTAATTTGTTTGGAAGAAACAGATGTCATTTGTCTGGTACGCGACCGTATAATCACAGTGATAGAAAATCTTAATGCAAGTTGTAGTAACTTAGCCGAATCTTCGTGTAGATGTAAAAGGAATAATTGAGAAATTGTCATACTCGTAAAAAGGAACAAAAATGCAGGAATCTGTAATTTCGGTACAGATCTGGACATACACAGTCTAGTCACATAAATGTGACCACCGCATTTGTTGGACATAAACGTGCAATCACACACGGCAGCACTAGAAGTTGAGGGTGATAAGAAGGGTGTCGGAGGGATGCAGAAAACAGTGCAGTCTGTTATTGTAATGCGGAAACGGTGCGATTTATCCGACTTCCAAAAGGCATTATCATTAGCTTTCTTGCAAAGGGTGCCATCATTTTCGAAACGGCCAACTTTGTGAACAGTTTGTGTGCTGCCGCGGTTAAAGTTCACCGTCCGCAGCAATAAGGTGCTACTCCAAATCGGCGCCGACTCAAATGTGTTGCACCGTGGTCAAAAAATGGTTCAAATGGCTCTGAGCACTATGGGACTTAACCCCCCCTCTGAGGTCATCAGTCCCCTAGAACGTAGAATTACTTAAACCTAACTAACCTAAGGACATCACACACATCCATACCCGAGGCAGGATTCGAACCTGCTACCGTAGCGGTCGCGCGGTTCCAGACTGAAGCGCCTAGAACCGCTCGGCCACTCCGGCCGGCACCACGGGCCGTAGATGACAGAGATGAACGACGGCTACGAAGATGTGTAGGGCGAATGGATGTGTCATGATGAACAACTTACCGCCATAATTAAGCAAGTGGCTACCAAAAGTGCGTCCTCAGCTACCGTTCAGCACAATTTGCTGCGTATGGGCCACCGAAGCAGGCGGCTGGTTCATGTACTCACGATGACTGCTGTTCATCGACGTTGAAGGTAGAAACGTAAACAGCAGAACTGCAACTGGACGCCCACTGAATGGCGAGAGGGGGTCTTTCAGACGAGTGAAGTTTTATGCCACATAGGGTAGATGGCATTGGCGTGCACGGTGTGAAACGTCTGAAAGCAACGTCTCGCAACAATTTCGGAAGGATCCACACCGGAGAAGGGAGCGATATGACGTGGGGATGTTTTCGTGGCATTCCCTTAGTGATCTCCTCATTCTGGAGGACACGGTGGACCAATACAGGTATGTATCTACCCTTGAGGACCATGTTCACCCCACCATGAGGTTTGTTTTTCCTGGGGACGATAGCATGTACCAGCAGGACAATGCAGCGTGTCACACGGCTAGCAGTGAACGTGCTTGGTTCGAAGATCACCAGGATATAAACCCAACCGAGAATCTGTGGGACCATCTTCATCGGACTATTCGCGCCATGGATGCTCAGTCGAGAAACTTAATGCAGCTGGGCAGGGAACTGGGGTCGGCATGGCTCAACGTCCCTTTCGGTACCTTCCAGAATCTCGCTGACTCCCTTTTGTACGTCTCACAGCGGTCTGCGCTGCAAACTTTGGTAATTCATACTTTTGACACGTGGTCACGTTGATGTGACTGGACAGTGTAGAAGAATATGGTTGTAAGTTAATACTGTAAATTGTAATACTTGTGTACACTATAAAGGTCCTCACTTGGTAACTGCAAATTTTCATAATAATATTCGATGCTTTATTGTGCTGTCCGTCAGACAAGCTGAAGTGTTTCTACAATGAACCTGACAGGAAAAGTGACCTATAGGTGCTATTAACCTCCTATAATTTAGAGTCACACTGAGTTCACTAACTGAGTTGCTCAAGATAGAAGTCGTTACATATTCATACCACAAGCAGAAGTACAAAAAAATTCTGTTTTGTGGTAAACAGGCTATTTTTGAAAATAGTTTTCCTAAAGATAATTAAATGGAATATTGGGAAGTCGGAACAGACATCAGAGTATCTTCCCAATGGAAAAGGGAATCTCACAAATAATATAGCATGACCAAGTACTGATTAGAAACGCTTTCATGTTATAAACAGTACGGTAACATATTAAGAAAGTAAAGTTGAAGCAATTACAGCCCTTGGTCCCAAAATTTAAGCCTTTTGGCCTGGTTTTGGCACTTTTTTGAGTGCCTTCATCAGTAATTAAACATTCAAACTGGCCTATAACGTAAGTACAAAATTATGGGAATTTTTTTTTATATAAAAGCGTAATTCCAGTGACGTGTGTGCCGTGTTTTAAGGAGATGCTGACAATTACGTTTCTCGTTTGCTGTTGTTACAAGCTCTTAATTATACAGACTATGGTTTAGAATCCAACTTTGCAAACGAAATGTTGCTGCTCGACAATAACGTTTTCTGGGTCGTGGCGTCTTGTGATGAATCGACATTTCACCTGATTGTAAATGTGAACAAACATAATGTGCGCTCTGGGGGTCAGAAAATCCCCAAGAGATGGTACAGTTGCAACGAGACTCCCCTTAGTTGAATGTTTTTTTATGCCATACCTTGGCGGAAAGTTTAGAGGCCGTTCTCCTTTGTGAAGCAACTGGAACTGTGATGTGCTAGAACAGCGGCTCTTGCCTCAATTGGAAGAAGCTGACGCACAGAAATTTATTTGGCAGCAAGGTGGTGCGTCGCCTCGCTGGCGTAACTCTGTATGTGATTAGCTAAACGTTGTACCTGACCGTTGTACTGACCGCAAGAGACCAGATGACAGAGCTTATTTTGCATGACCTCCAGGTTCACACACCGTCTGACGACATGCGATTTTAGCTTTCGGCGCTCATAAAGGATCATACGTACAGTGAATCACTTTAATATTCGTGCACTATGATATGTTAACCTTGTAGCATCATAATGTTATTCGTAACAAAACAAACAAGAGATAGAACCAAGTATTATATTCCGTGATTTTAAATACTAGCATAAACTTTATTAAGATAACGTACATAAGTTCTTTTACAACACCATTTAAATACAGTTCGGTCCTATACTCACATTGCTTTAATAATTGGGCATTTTGCAGAACTTATCATTTCAAGATAAGATTTTGTGGAACATTAAATGGTTCAATATATTTCCCGGTACCCACTCTGTTTCATCACTTTTTTCAAACGCTGCGGCATACTGCCAATGATCTTTTTTAAATAGTCCTCATGACGACTGTTACATTCTTCCTTTAATCGACGCTTCAGATTTTCCTTGGACGAAAATGGTGTTTTTCTAATACGTCGATCCCGTTCTGCCAACACATTCTCAATGGTGTTGAGATCTGGTGATTGAGATGGTGGTTACAAGACTTTGGGGCCATTGTACAACAAATATTCCTGCATAATGCGAGACTTATGTTTCGGGTCATTGTCCTGGTAAACCTTGAACGTGTTTGACATGCCCAACGTTTCAGCACTTTTCCGTAAATTGTTCATTAATATGTTCAAATAGACATATTTGTCCATAATACCGTCGAGCAACAGCCGGCCGCTGTGACCGAGCGGTTCTAGGCGCTTCAGTCCGGAACCACGCGGCTGCTACGGTCGCAGGTTCGAATCTTGCCTTGGCCATGGATGTGTGTGATCTCCTTAGGTTGGTTAGATTTAAGTAGTTCTAAGTCCAGTGGACTGATAACGTCAGATGTTAAGTCCCATAGTGCTTGGAGCCATTTGATTTGAACTATCGATGAACACCAATTCGCCCGTTTCAAATATCGATATACAGCCCAGACAAGAACGCTGCCACCTCCATGCTTTACAGTCGGTTTAATATCTGTGACTGTAAATTCTTCGTTCGTCTTCCGTCACACCATGCTTCGTCCATCCTATTCAAAAACGTTAAACTTACTTTCGCCGGCAAAAATTACGTCGTTCCTCCATATTTCATCCTTCGTAATAAACTCTCTGGCAAAGTACAATCTCTTCTTCTGATTTTGTTCATTCACATACGGTTTCTTCCTGGCCACTCTTCTATTGTAGCCACTTTCATTTAACGCTCTGCCAATCGTTTGAGGATGTACCTTCTTTCCAGTCTCGTTCGGCATCTCACGTGCTAATCAGGGTGCACTGAGTGTAGGATCCTTCTTTATTTTCCGTATTAGCTGCATCTTGTCACGTGCATCCAGCTTCGGTGGCTGGCCCTTTTGCGGTATAGACTCGATATGTTCTTTATTCCCGAATCGTCTGACGATATCAGGCACAGTAATCTTACTTATGTGGAGAGTGGCAGCAATTTGTCTATATGATTTACCTTTCGCGTTGTAAAAAATCACAAGCTGTCGTATCTCAAAACTACTATCAACTCTGCGTGGTATCGTACTGTCTGGCCAGTCGACCGCGGTTGTAAAACGCACACTTGCCTTCTGACTCGAAGCCCGGTGTGAACGGTGAAAACAAGTGCAGCACTGCCATCTGTCCGGATATTAAAGTAACATGACCATCTAAGAGTGCTTTATTTCAATCTTATTATTTAACAAGTGTTATACCTTGTGTAAACTTCATTCATATTATTATTTACAAGACATCTACCTTCATATAATACGTGAAGTAGCGCACATAAAACCGGCCCGAACCGCAATGCGAACGCGCGTGAGTAGCATTACTAGCTTGTCAGCTTCTTTGCCACCTTCCAAAAGCTGTAACGTGTGAGTAGTTCATGCGGAAAGTACTCGTTATAAACCGTGTACTTCAATGTCATGCCTAACTCCATTGAAGAACGTGTGTTCAATAGGTTCATATGGCTCTGAGCACTATGGGACTTAACATCTGAGGTCGTAAGTCCCCTAGAACTTAGAACTACTTAAACCTAACTAACCTAAGGACATCACACACATCCATGCCCGATGCAGGATTCGAACCTGCGACCGTAGCAGTCGCACGGTTCCGGACTGAAGCGCCTAGAACGGCATGGCCACCGCGGCCAGCAACGTGTGTTCATTGATGAAGAATATGTGCTGTCTGAATCCATTAAAGTTGTTCTTGACACTTTTCATGAAAAATCTCCAGAAAGTAATATTCCTGCAAAATCAGTGATTCGTGATCTAGTGAGAAAATGGCGTTCGACAGGCAGAGTTGTTAATTCAAAGACAAATTAGGCACCGACTGTACGTACACCTGAAGTTGTGGCGAACGCAACGGCTCACATTGAAAGTAGTTCCTACAAGTCAACACGACGATTATCACAGCAAAGTGGAATATCTCGCAGGTCATGCCACGCATCCTTCATGGCTTAAAAATGAAACCTTACCGTGTGAGTGTTGTTCAGCAAATAAAAGAAGCGGACTAGTGTAAGCGTACGCATTGGGTGCTGGATAATGTCGCTGGGGAACATCTTGATCAGTTCCTCCTTTTTTCGACGGATGAAACTTGGTTTCATCTGTCTGGTTACGTTAATTCACAAAACACATGAGAATCCCCATGGCATACTTCAAAAGCCGTTACATGATTTAAAAATTGGTGTATGGTGAGCTGTATCTGGAAACAGAAATATCAAGCCGTTGTTCTTCTAGAAACTGTCACCACATTTGTTTACTTGCAACTCTACAATGAATTTTCGCCTCTGTAAACTCCAAACGAAAAATGTTGTGCATATTTCTAGCAAGATGGGGCAACTTCTCATACGTCGCATTTGTCCTTAGCTCGTATACATACTGATTTTACAGAAGTAGGGACCATTACTAAGGGCTTGTGGCCACCCCAGCCGGCCGAAATGGCCGTGCGGTTAAAGGCGCTGCAGTGTGGAACCGCAAGACCGCTATGGTCGCAGGTTCGAATCCTGCATTGGGCATGGATGTTTGTGATGTCCTTAGGTTAGTTAGGTTTAACTAGTTCTAAGTTCTAGGGGACTAATGACCACAGCAGTTGAGTCCCATAGTGCTCAGAGCCATTTGAACCATTTTGGCCACCCCACTCACCCGACTTATCACATTGTGACTTTTACCTCTGAGGATTTCTAAATGCTAGAGTGTACCGCAACAATCCCAGAACGCTTAACACATTAAAATACAACATAAGTGAAGAAATCTCGAGCATTCCTCAAAGAGTACTGAAAAGTGTTTTCATTAACATGCTTCGACGTGCATAACTTTGCTAGGATGTTGGCGGAGAACATTTTGAACACAGACTTTAAATTCCTTTCTAAAATATGCTTATTAAACTAATAAAAGTAAATCTGTTACTTGAACTGTTAATTACATAGTTGATAATGAAACTGTACAATAAAAATGTAAGAAAGCGATGATGTACGTTGTATTTCTTCATTCATATTCCTTTCAGTGCTGCGGCCGGTTTTATGTTCGCCATTCTGTATTTTTCTTTTATTCAGAATACAGTTATGATGCAGCAAAGTAAACAACTCTTAGTGTCCGAATATTAAGGTTATTTCACTGTATGTGCCTTCACTACCAGCTGATCTACTCAACTTTAGAAAGAGCCTTGCTCCAACAATAAATTATCTCCTATAGACTGCCGGCCGCTGTGACCGAGCGTTCTGATCACTTCATTGCGGAACCGCGCTGCTGCTACGGTCGCAGGTTCGAATCCTGCCTCGGGCATGGTTGTATGTGATGTCCTTAGGTTAGTTAGATTTAAGTAGTTCTAGGGGACTGATGACCTCAGATGTTAAGTCCCATAGTGCTCAGAGCCATTTGAACCATTTGAACTGTTGCGGTAACGCTACCTACAATAGATTATACGCCTATTAATCAGGTAGCCAATGCGTGCGTAGCTTCTGTGAAAGAAGTAAATGTAGACCGTTCCTGTTGGAAAACGGAAGACATGACAATCGAGATAAGAAACGAAGTTAAATATTTACTTAAGATGAAAATGTCGATATTATCTTTGAGTTAAACTAGTGACTGCAAGTGTGAGTTCGCTGTGAGACCGGAGCACGCTGTTTGCGACGGCCTTGGTTTCAGTGGGCCACGGTGTATGACGTCATAGTGTCGGCATGCGAAGCTGAGACTGGAGGTACTGTTAACCACGACTGCAGGGAACGACTAACACACACGCTCCTGCTGTGTGGCCGGCTCTTTTCCTGCTGCCGTTCTAACTGCCACCCAGGCTACACCAAGAAAACACAATTTATTCAGCGTCTTACAAATTTTTGTATGACAGCTTCAGCTTGAATGTTTTCTGCAATTCCTAATTCTTTACACTTCCGTCAGTGCTTTGTGAGTGTGACAAGAAACCCAGTTCACTCCGCGTGTTCGCATCCGCAACAATCTGTATGTCCCACTTACGTAGCTGTATGGGCTGGTTCTTAAGTTTTATTATGGTAAAATCAGTGATAGTGAAACCATTAAAACTAGGTACTTATCAGCATGATGATGTAACAGCAGTTGTGCGTGGTGTGGTTCGACACATCCTTGGTAGGTTTCCAGAGGTTACCACATGTATACGCACATGCTACGCAACTCTTGCTAATTACGGGCGGGTTGTAGGTGGACGCGAACCTGGCACCCAACAGCGTCATAGTAGTGTATAATCTGTTTCAGGCAAGGCAAATATGATAGTCGAGGCACCAACGTGAGTTCGCTATCATACCCTCAAATCATTGCGGCTTTGTGGCTCGGATAGTTACCCTGCTGGGAGATGCCATCACGTCGGGGAAGACAATAAGCGTCAAGTCTTGCAGGTGGTCCGCAATAATGTTTTGTAGTCCGCAGTTTTCATGGTGCGCTCCATTTCTGTCACGGGTACAATGGACGTTCAGGTGAATGTTTTCCGTAGCAGAACAATGCCGCCACCGTCCTGCGTTCACTCGTCAGGATGGCAGCGTATCCGGACATGACCATCGATCGACCTGGTGTAACAACAAACGCAATTCACCCGACCGGCGACACGTATCCGTCGATCCACGACCCAGTCTCGATGATCCCGTGCCAAATACAGTCGTAGTTGATGATGGCGGCGGTGCAACATGGCAACGTGTAGGAGTCACTTTCTGTAGAGCCCCACGTTCAACAATGTGTTCTGAACTAAGTACTCCGAACCACTTGTGCCTGCACGAGCATTGTACTCTGTCGTCAGACGTGCCACAGATGAATGCCTGTCGTCATTTACAGAGCGGGCAAGCCTCCTATCTCAACATTCTATGACGAGCCATGGAATTTCTACCTCTGGTCGCATACTCGTGGTTTCTCAATCCTTCATTCGCTTTCGACAGATGCTCCCGACAGTAGCACTTGATCAACCGATTATCTTCTCTACTTTCGAGATGTTCTTTTCTAGGCGCCGAGCCATAACAATCTGACCTCTCTCGAAGTCGCTTTCTCACTGGGTTTCCCCATTTGTAGCGAAAATCGTCGCTAAAATCATTGCCCATTCGTCCGTCTCTCCTTCCCTTCTGTACGTTCCTTACTGCATCATGTATCCGCAATATCACCAGGCCATTAGTAGTATTATTTTGTCTCATCAGCATATTATCTCCAACGGAAAAAAAAAAACTACGGGTGTCCTTAGTTTCAAGTCTACGTGAAGGTAATAAGGGACCAACCAGAAAGTGAGGATGCTCAAAGATACGGTAACGGACGGCTATGCAAATGTTTGAGGATTAATTCTGATATTCGCTTTAAATCATCTAGGGAAAAAAAAAAATGGAAAGTCCGAACCGGGATATTTGTCTGTTGGGACTTTAAGGTGTACAACAGCTGCGGTCATACGTGCTCATATCATGACTTAAAACTGGGCTGTTTTCTGGGTGGTTCTTTGAGTTAACTCCAGCACAGGCGCCTGTACGAAGGTAGAATGAACAATTACTACGATCCTCCTTTTTTAAAGTGGTCAATGGGGAAGAGATTCTAGGACAATGGCGAGTAAAGAGCAGAACGCTTTCTATAGCCTATGCTTTACGTGCGAAGACTTCGGATAGCATGAAATGGGCCAACAAGGCCTAGTTAATAAATATTAAGTGAAACTTGTGCCTTGCAAATTTAACAGCGGCTAGTTTTATTGCTGGTATTTTCGCTGCCACATCAGCACCTATCCTCTGGCGAAAGAGAGGATGAAACGCGCTTAAACTCCTCTTTGTTATTAAAAAAATGTTGGATGAATTTGGGGTCAGTAAAAATAAATAAATCGGTTTACAGCAAGAGGAAAAACCATCCCAATACCCAGTTCTCCAACTTGCATGTGACATTGAGCGACGACCTAACAGGGGTATGGGGCTTAATTTCGACGCAGACCTACCTTCTGATAATGTGTCCTTCGTAAACCCACCTGTCCGTACCTATGGCGATGCAGTTGCAGTTACGATGCAATCCCATCTGTCCATCTAACTGAACCTTGCGAGACTATAATAACATTTGGAAAGGGGTTGGTACACCATCAAAGAAAGAAAAAACTAATCTGTGCAAAGTTGACAACGGCATTCGTCAGAATTTTCGGCGCTTGCCGAATGAAACAAATTGCGATGGACAAAAGAATTCCGCCCTACTGAACGCAGCTACTCGTACACTTAGTTGCGCCGCGCGGGGTAGCCGTGCTGTCCGAGGCGCCTTACCACGGTTCGCGCGGCTGCCCGCGTCAGAGGTTCGAGTCCTCTCTCGGGCATGGATGTGTATGTTGTCCTTCGCGTAAGTTATTTTAAGATAGATTAAGTAGCTTGTAAGCCTAAGGGCCGATGATGTCAGCAATTTGATCCCAAAGGAACTTACCACCACCTACCACTTAGTTGCGCTGCGACGTTGAATGTACAGACAAACCACCATGACAGTTTCAGAATCTGTCGGCAATAACACTCTCGATTTCTCCAGAGCACAGACTACGCCACTACACGGCCTTCATCGACGTTCCGTAGCAATACTGAGGCAGTACCCAACCGAATTAACTTTGTCCCACTTAAGTTCGTGACTTATGACATATAGTGAGGTTTTCTTCAGTTCAATTATCACCAAAGTAACCGCAGTTCTAGTTCTTACTCCTCGTATTTCTATAAAATAAGATTTTTCTAAAATTCGCACGCAACAATATATACTTATGTTATTGATACAACGGTGAGATCAAAAACCAACAAAACACTGGTTAACTCATACCGCAATGAACATCATTCGACAGTAACCAGTTGCAACTCTAACTCTTGTGATCTTCAGACACAGAATCTGCAGCATCGGACAGTATTTACAGTCATCATTGTGGCTTTTGTTTGGTTCTATTTTAAAACTATAACTTCTGAAGATGAACTGAATTTGGAATGAAACTGGTCATCACAAAATAATGTTTTTCATTGCACAATAAAGACCATCATTAATGATCAGTCTTATAGCTTGAAAATACTCGAGTGATTATTTCAAGCCAGCCGGTGTGACCGTCGGTTCTAGGCGCTTCAGTCTGGAACCGCGCGACCGCTACGGTCGCAGGTTCGAATCCTGCCTCGGGCACGGATATGTGTGATGTCCTTAGGTTAGTTAGGTTTAAATAGTTCTAAGTTCTAGGGGACTGATGACCTCAGATGTTAAGTCTCACAGTGCTCAGAACTATTTGATTATTTCAAAAAACAATATTTATAATACTACAATGAGCAAACCGTAGTTAATATCTTGTAGGCATTAAATATACAATTTTAAGTTCTCCACGTGATCTACATAGATATATTAGGGACTGAAAATTCGTTCTAATCTGTCTTCTCAACGACAGTTTGTTCAAGTTGTCGTGTTCAGGCGTTTAAACTGAAATGGGAACGTACCTCGCTGCAGCCGTGTTAACGGCTTTCCCGTCGCGGCAGAAATTTCAGAAATTTTCGCGTCCTCTGTGTAATGAAAACATCGCCGATGCCATAAACCAGGGTTCGCCGCGATTTCATTTGCAGATACGAGCGGGAAGCATGTCCGCGCGTTCGGCGCTTGCCGCGGGATGACTGGCGCCAGTTTTGACGGCTGCCTGGCAACGGACAAACGGACAAATGGCGCTCGTGCACGAACTGGAGCTTGTCAGCGCATTTTGCGATTGTTGTCCATCAATCTCGCGTTTCATATCTCGCTGTGGAGGATGGTACGCGAGTGGCACTATGCAGATCCCACACATGAATTCCGAGTGCGTCATCCGGCCAATGTGTTTCCGGCCGGCATACATCACAAACGCGTGCTTCCGTTTATTAAGCGCCGAATGAGGGACACTGCTGCTTATTGTCGCTTGGCAACGCGCAGTTCGAATGATGGCGTGTGAACTTGAGGCTACTGGATAAGTAGAAGCAGTAATGCTGCCGTCAATCCACGGTCTTCTTGAATATCACGATTATTTATTAGGCTTGATACTGTTGTGAGTGATAAAAACCTTACCTTTCTTCCAACTATGAACTGAAATATCCAGTCATTTGCAAAGAGCCACACGTGGACTCGCAACTACAGTCAAACTGGGGAATTTTCCACATGTTGCCATCGAAAAAAGAAATGATAAATGACAGAAGCAATTGTTGGAACTATCCTGCCAGTCGCTTGATCGGATATCGGATTTAAAAGAAAAAGTTAATTTGTTAGGTAGTGGCAGGATGTCAGTGATGCTACTCCACAGCAAGAACTAATACGAATCTTATAAAAATATTTTTACTATGCGAAGAAATTTCACAGTTCTAATGAGTATTATTTTACAAATAATGGTTAATGTCAATGATTAATTAACAAACGTCAATGAAAAATCAGCGACTGTATACACGAAATATAAAAAGAGACCTCTGTAAGAAAACTTCATTTACTTCTTCCTAAAGGAAACTAATGGTTTTTGAAGGAAGCACAGACTTCCTCCTCTAGCGTTTCACTTCTCTTTTACCCTTTGATGTACTAAAAGGTAATATTGCCGAAATTCTGTGTTGTGCATTTTTAAGAAATAATAATACTTTTGTTCGTAAGTATCGGTGTGTGCCAGTTATCGTAGCGAACATATTGATGCCACCGTATCGATTTTGTTTAACGAATTTATCTGTTTCAAGTAGATGCATCTGGAAATTGTTATCTCGTTGTTCGAAGGCAAAGCTACAGATTCATCGCGTCCTGTCGTTTAAGCGTTTTATTCTCCACAAGTCAAACCTGCAGATCTGATTTTACGAACTACGTTCGAATATCCGATACCACATTTTACGGTGAAATCACAACAGAATTTTACGGTCCACGAGCCTTCAGACAGTTATGATGTACACTGACCACCTGATACATCGAAAGAATATAATAGGTGATGGAAAAAAGGTCTATTGCAACAGTGATTCAATATTCGAGAAGACTAATGTGTCTATAACATTATGTCATCCATACTGAACAGTGTTTTAAACAAACTGCGACTGTTTTGACAATAAAAGTGGAAATAAAACAATTTATCTGTGTCAGTCGCTTTTTATTTTCTCCTACGACGGGTTTCGGGAGCTTATACTCTCATCTTCAGGTGGAAAATAGCGATATCTTGTTACCTGTGTACCTGCAGGATGAAAGTAGTTGTTTGTTTTCGTTTCATTTTAAATGTGATCCATTATAAAGAATCCTGCAGTTCGTCATAAATGAACATTTTTGACTTCATTTTTCACACAGAATCACGAACCACTAATATTAACACACCAAAGACTGCAACTGGGTAAAGATATGGTACTTCTCTTCAGAGATCATTCATGGCTACCTTACGTTGTGGGTCAGACATATATACAGTAGGTCTATCAATAAGTAGTTCATACCGGACGAAGCTTTCATACTAGATTTAAAGAACTCATTAATGCATTTAGATACAATACATCCAATAAATCTGCCATAGCTACACACTTTCAGGACACAGGAAGTTCATTTGGCAGTATAGAGGACACTCTAATAATACTTCATCAAATGAACATAGGCCATAAACTCAGTCTTTATGAAGAGCAGGAAATTTTCATTCCCAACAGAAAATTTGGACAGAACACACTAAATGAAAAAGCTGAGACAGGGGCAGTGAGCTTTTTTAACAGCTTTGCAGTTATTCTAGATGATGCATTATAACTCTTTCTACCTTCTACTTCCTGGGTCAGTTATAAATAAATAAAAAGCATCAGAACGTGTTGCAGAGAAACTGTATATTCATATTAAGACTGCAGGTACACATATATGTACTTAGCCTTTATCTATTTTATTTTATGTTACTGTCATATATTTTTGCAGTGTAATACTTTTAACACAGTGTTGTAAAGAAAGAAATAATTTTATAATTGTTATTTGTATCCCTGATCCACAATGTGAACTATCTATCAATGATCTCTGAGGCACATTATCATATATTTACTTCGCTACAATCTTTGGTGTGTTTATGTTAGTGGTGTGTGTTTCTGCGTGAAAAACCGAGTCAAAAATGTTTATTTATGACGAGCTGCAGAGTTATGTAGACTGAATCAGATTAAAAATGAAAATAACAAAAAACAACTAGCTGCATCCAGCAGATACACATGTAACAAGATATCCCTATTTTACACCTGAAGGTGAGAGCGTAAATTAACGTGGGAGAAAAATAAAAACATCACTGACACAGATAAATGGTTTTATTTGAACTTTTAGAGTTATGTGTGTTAAGTTACCAATTACATCGGGCCGACGCATTTGTAATATCTTTGCTGACGCTGGCTGATATTAATGCACAGAATATTTCTTATTAGAAGAGATATTTCTCTCACTTTTATTCTCCAGTAAGGAAAGATACATCATGAAGACCGATGAAAGAACTACCGAGTTGATGGGAGTACACTGATGAGAAATGAAGACATCTACGAAACCGCTGTTCGTGCTGCATTGGCAGTCTGCAAATAGAAGAGAGATCAGGTGAGCCACCTTTCTGCGTAGCCAGTGACGTCACAAGGACCACCTACTGGAAGCTTCACTAAGTTATACCGATCCTTCCGATACGCGACTTTTAAATACGCTGCTTCATAGCAAGCGGATACGCCCAGAGAGCGTTCATTTTCCGACAAACGTTTTAAAATAATGCGGAATATACTGATATTACTGATTCAAGAAATGCGCATCAACATAAGTTATATCTTGTAACTGTCTACCGACTGTTTCTTTTCATATGTGTGCTAGGGCAAGGTACGCGCCTACGCAGTCAAAGTCGCTAAACACGCCTGTGGGGTACCGCTCGACTCCTAGGAAAGCCGATTCGAATCCTGGCCATTATTTGGCAGGAAAGGAAAGAAGAGGTGAAGGCTTGAAGTTCCTGACTACCAGTCTGTCTGCCAAAATTTTAGATTAAATTCCAAAACCTCTCCGCAGTTTCTCATGAAGCGAGGGCATGTGGCAGTTTTGACGGTGATCTGCCGTTCGGGTGCGAGGTTAAGCTCGGCCGCCCCGTTGGTGCTCTTCGAAAGGAGTAAGCTCTGTGCCAACACAGCGTTTCACCCTTTCCCTTCTCTCAACATCATCACACAACACAAACATAACACTGTACTATACACACACCCTTTACACTCACTGGCACTCCAAACAGATACATGCGACTCGAACATCACGTATACGCCAAGAAAGGTGCCCGTGTGCGCGGAGGAAGAACGTCCTTTCCGACAAGGGTCTGAACTGAGGTCATGCAGTGGGATTTACCAGCCGACAATGCCGTATCCCATTTTTGCTAGGCCTAGATAAAAAAAAAAAACTCTTGAAGCGAGGATTTATACGGCTTTTAAGAAAGCTGTATGTGTGTGTTTGATTAAAACTGATGAGCCGGCTTTTGTGGCCGAGCGGCTCTAGGCGCTTCAGTCTGTAACCGCGCTGCTGCTACGGTCGCAGGTTCGAATCCTGCCTCGGGCATGGATGTGTGTGATGTCTTTTGGTTAGTTAGGTTTAAGTAGTTCTAAGTCTAGGGGACTGATGACCTCAGATGGTAAGTCCCGTAGCGCTTAGAGCCATTTGAACCATTTTGAAAACTGATGAACTGGAGTACTGTGACATCAATACATGACTTTTTAAACTGTTTACCAGCAATAACACTTCATCAAAAATTACAGACGGTTTACAAAAATCAACTCCTTCTCTTTCAACAGTTAGAAAAACTCAAACTGCATTTTACTTACACGATTCAAAAGAAGAGCGTCTCAAAACAGCAGCCATAGATAAAAACAATACAAAAATTCATAATGGCGTGTTGTGCAACGGAGTACGGTACATTTATATGTAGAATTAAGTATGACAAATCTAGAAAAAACGCAAAAAATGCACTTCACAGCGTCGGTTAGACTGTTTTAGAAAAGAAGATTTTTCGGGATGACTTTTTTAGTGAGAAATGGCTCCATTACTTCTCTTTAGATGCGAAATGATTTCTTTTTATTGATTACCTTGATATGATAACGCAATGTCTTAGTAATGCTATCCAGTGTCCTTCTAGTAACAATATTTTTACACATGTAACAGGTCATTTTTACACACTCTTGGTAGTATTATTCTGGGTAGGCATCGTCTGTAAGGATAGCTAAACGCGTAGAACTGAGATATTCTCTTCGCGTTAGTTCCGCATTTAGCATAACGAAGTGGAAAATCTCACATATCTTGGTTACTGCGAGATATATTTTAAATATTATTTGCTCGATACATGTGAATCACAGAGGTAGAGAAGAGATCTACCTTTCCTCTGCATCCCTTTTATACCATTATTGCAAATGTGTTGTAAGTAGGCTGTTTATGTTTTCTCTATGTAAGTAGGCTGTTTAGGTTTTTTATTGGTAACGCCACCTCTGTATGACAATCACTGGCTGTGCTGTGTGCAGTCTGTGGCTGCTTTGCATTGTTGTAATACTCGCCATTGTAGTGTTAGGCAGCTGGCTGTGAACAGCGCGTAGCGTTGCGCAGTTGGAGGTGAGCCGCCAGCAGTGGTGGATGTGGGGAGAGAGATGGCGGAGGTTTCCAATTTGTCATGAACTGATATATATATTATGACTTGTGATGATATTAAGGTAAATACATTGTTTGTTCTCTATTAATATCTTTCATTTGCTAACTATCCCTATCAGTAGTTAGTGCCTTTAGTAGTTTGAATCTTTTATTTAGCTGGCAGTAGTGGCGCTTGCTGTATTGCAGTAGCTTGAGCAGCGAAGATTTTTGTGAGGTAAGTGATTTGTGAAAGGTATAGTTTAATGTTAGTCAGGGCCATTCTTTTGTAGGGAATTTTGAAAGTCAGATTGCGTTGCGCTAACAAAATATTCTGTGTCAGGTTAAGCACAGTCATGTAAGAATTGTTGAAAGGGGACGTTTCATATGGCGACCCTGCCAGGATACCTCACGGGAATCTTCTGATTTTTTCTTGTTGTTTGTGTATTTAGTGTAGATTTTGTTTATTGCTAGCGCGTAATTGTAGAGAGAATTTCCTTTGTAGTTGCAGTCTTTCATTGTTGTATAGTAAAACAGTTGTGGCATGCATGTAGATTTGCACCAAGTATTTCGCAGCTGCGCTTGTAATTAACTAGATATTATTTTCAGTGCTATGTTAATGTGTTCTCTTATTTTTAATCTTCAAATTGTGTTTTTCTGTGTTATCGTGTGAAATACTGTGACAATAATGGCGTGTGAAAAACGTAATACTAGGCTCCAAAGTAAACTGAGAAATGACAGTGAAAATGAGAGCAGTGTGTTAGCGCCACCGAGTTATGAATTAACTGATGTTCAAAGTAGTAATTTGGTAATTGTGCATAGGGAAATGGAGCGGGCGGCAAACAATGGCGTGGACAGTGAAACAATTAGTGAAGAGGGAAGCATTATCGATCGATCGGTCGGCAACAGCTCGCCTCAGGAATCCGAAATGACAGGACACAATTTCGCAAATACTGTAGATTCAGGTTTTGGGTCATCACCGTTTTCTCAAATAAGTCAAGACACATTTTCTGCTTGTCAAAATGTGAATGTTGTCGGTGCAAATGCACTGCCGAAAAGCGTAGAGAAACAGATTCCAGACACTAATACATTATTATTGCAATTAATGCAACAAATGGAACAAAATCAGAGACAAACACAGCAACAGTTAGACACAGTGGAACAAAATCTCAAAAAGTTAGACACAATGGAACAAAATCTTCAAAAGTTAGACACCACACTTGAACAAACACGTGAAGATTTAACTAGTGAGTTACATAACATTGAATCGAAATGTCAAAAAGTCTGTAATGACGTAAAATCACAAATTTGTGAGCATTTCCAACCTATTTTTTCGCGGCATGAAAATGCATTACAGAATCACGAAGCAGCCATAAAAGAACTGCAAACTATTGTTCATGAAAATCACAACACCTTGCAAGCTAAAATTGACGCAGTTGCATCTACCGATTCGGTTACGCAACTTGCAAAAAGTCAAGAAAACTTAAAAGACACAGTAGACACGATTGCAACACAAATGGACACTCTGAAACTTGGTTCAGAAAAACATAGAGAGGAAATGATTTCACTATCGGATAAAGTAGCCGAACTTTCAGATCAGTTCACTAACTTATCTACAAAGGTAGATGATGATCTGAATGACACAACACCTGTAGCTTTCATGGACACTGAAGAGTATGAACAAATTAGAAAATTCAAACAAAATCAAAATCAAATCAATACACAGTACAAAAGAGAAATCCGGGAAGTGCAAGATCAGTTGGCACAAGTAGTACAAGAATTACGTATTTCAGAGGACACTCGCGCCCCAATACGGGAAGAGGGACATAGAAATACGGAACAGACACAAAATAATAACACAGGGCATTTCGGAAGTTATGAAAGAAATTGGCAATGTGCACCGAATTTTGAGATGGAACGGCCGACACGACCTAACAATGACCGATATGCGACTCGCCGACATGATGATTTTGACTATAAACTGTTCATTACTACACGTAAATTCAAAACATTTAAGAATTCTGGCAACGACATTCATCCACAAGCATGGCTCCATCAATTCTCTCATTGTTTTCCTCCCAACTGGTCGTTGGAACACAGATTAGAATTTATGTGTGGCTACTTAGAGAATGAACCAGCTGTAAGAATGCGATCGGTAATTCACGATTGCCACAGTGAAGGAGAGTTTTACCATGCCTTCCTCTCAGCATATTGGTCTCAAGCCACACAAGACCGTGTAAAACATAGCATCATAATGATGAAACGTTTCGAACAATCTGAATTTTCCAGTCTTATGAAATATTTTGAAGACATGTTGCATAAGAATCAGTATCTTTCAAACCCATACAGCCCCTCAGAACTCATCCGCATTTGCTTAATCAAACTGCCTGAACATTTACGACATATTATTTTGGCAGGACGTTGCAAAGACGACACTGAAGCATTTCAGGGACTCTTACAAGAATTTGAAATTGACACTGACAATCGCGGAACGCGAAACCAGGAACACAGCAATTACAGGTCACATCCGTCGCAATTCCGCGATGAAAGAAGTAATAACTTTACACGACAAGGCTATTCTCACAACACAAATCGTGACCAAAACAGACACCACCCGTATGACAACCGTTGGCAGAGTAGTAATAACTACAGGGAAAGATCACCTCTCCGTGGTAATGACTATCACAGAGACAATAAGAGAAACAGACAATATGGGAACCAAAATAAATACTATCAAGGGAGACAGAATAACTTTAGACGCAACGGACCAGCGCGCAGTTACGATTCAGGGAGAAATTCTCCACCATGTGACCGACAGGAAAGAAACTATGGAATCTACCGACATGACGACAGACGATATGATCGTAACGACAGACCTGAACTGCATCAGAACTGGAGGGATTCAAACAGAGCAGGGTCCTCTCGTCACGGTGAATTTGTAGAAGTTAGGTCTCCAAATCCCAATAACGACGCGCGCCAACAAAGAGACAGACAATGACTCGCGCCGCAGGCACCCACGTGCGCCGGCTGGCTCAGAGAAAAATAACATTGACGCTAACCCTGTGAAAAATTCCAGTATTCTTTACCGACGTATACTGCATGATAATTGCGTTCAAGCTGAAATTCTGAGTACTTTGAAGAGTAAAAGATTGTACCACATTTCACATGTAAAACCGATTATTGAAAGATAATCTGCTTTTTAACTTTGTCTTTGCCATAAAACGTTTCACTTCACGTTACTAGTATGCTTTAGAAACTGTTAACATGCAACAATGTTTGAAGTTAAATATCCAGTCTAGAACCTAGGGAACATTTTTAAACAGAAATTACGAATGCATTGTTATAGTGAACAGACGACACAGTGCTGTATTTGTACATTCCTGCTTGTTAGTTGCACGATTACGTAACGACTATCAGGCTTACATACTTAGGACACATACTATACTGGGACTGCTAATGAGATTTTAATGCAACATTTTGGTTTATTTGAAAATACATTCTGAATTTAATGTGCTTTCTGAGAGATACCAGATGACACAGAGGTTAGTTTATGTGACAGCTACACGATTTTTATCACGACGCTATTAATGAGTGACAATTTACAATGTTGCTTTTGCGGTGTATCTGTTTTATATCTGCACAGTTTTCTGAATTATTCCGGAAAGTAAAACATGTTTTAGTAGTAACTTTTATGGTGTAGCTACAAGGAGACAGCCTTTTCTGTAGCACAACAATACGTTACAGCACAGTACTTTCTTCATCACAACAATAAGCGTAATAACTACGATATCTATACACAAAGCATTTTACTTTTGTTTATCATGAGGTAAGTACATTGACTTTAGCAGAACTTTGCTTACAGAGGACGATAACTACGACACTTTCACAGAGATTAACTTACAACAATATGCACATTTAGCGCTACAGGACACGCATTTGAGTGATCAATTTTATACTTAAAACATTTATTTTTAAAGATTTTTGAATTACAAAGAAAGTTTTCCGTGATACATTTCATTCCATTGCTGTAATCTGTAACACCTGATGGTATAATTACATTAATCCTCAGGGGGGTACATGCTTACTTTGTGTACCATGTGTGTGGCAACCACAAGGAACCCTAGCTAATATGGTATTTGCTTATACAACTTTACACATCGGTACCATATTTCTCTAACACACAAATTATACAGCTATCTGATTATTTAACTGAGAGAGACAAACATTTATTTTACTACATCAGTGACACATGTTTTCGCAATTACACAGTTGGATAACTTCACACTTATGAAATTGTATTTTGTCTGTACTTTGTGAAATGCTCATATTTTTTCGGAACCATTGTGATACTATGAGAGCTTTGAATGATGTATTTGGTATGGATTCATGATTTTTAAAGTACGTTTGAGGCAGATAACACTTTTGACAGGAGCAGAGAATTTTTTTAATTATTGGAGGAAGCTACGACGATTTTGAGATTTGACCGAGGTGTTATGATGTTATTTTTACGACGACGATGTGTATTATGCTGCTGAGGTATGTTTACGATTAATAGGCTGAGGCTATATGAGTTATTTGATTATGCTTCATATTTATAATGACGAAATAATGACGAGTGTCGATGGATACGTATATGTGTAATAAGGTAAGGAGTAATGAATAGTGGGTAGGGACTCTTGACTTGTGAAAAAGGATGTTGGAAACCAAGAATCGTACTTTAAGAGTTATGACATGTGTGAATCATGTGTGAATGTATCCAATGCCACTGAAAATTTTTTTGGACACTGTTATATTTATAGGGTTTTGTTTCTACAGATTTGCAACGCTAATTCTTGACCTGTGAAATATTTTTATGTGAGGCTGTCACTGTAGCGGTAAATATTTCCGTAAGAAAGTTAAGTGACCACCTGCACGTAATGCGTCGCGGGCACCCAGCTGTGTCAGACGCCTGGAGAAAAAGCCATTATTGCGAGCCCTTTTCAGCGGCACAGGTAGAAAAAAAAAGGGGACGTGGGACGTGTCAAACACCTGGAGAACAAGCCATTAGGGTGTGCCTTTCATCGCTAATGCGACACCCTCGTTACTTGAAAACATATGATTACTCGCACTTTGTGCTAATTACTGAAATGCTTATGAATTGATGGGAAATATTCGTACATCTGCACACCTGATTACGACAAGCGTCTTTCTACGAGAGTTGAGAGAATTTCTACTAACTTATGAAATGTCACATGACTATTGAATGATATTTTTATGCTTTGGTTTCCGTAACTGCTTATTTCATTTGATACCTGTTTTTCAGCTGTGTTGCAGCATTGCTTTTATAAAATGAAATGCATTTGCTAATGTGAACTCTTTCTGTCAACAGATCTATTAAATAATTATTTTATGATCCACATTCTTTAAAAAAAAAAGGAGCACTTGGAAAGGAAAGAACAATAAGAAGGAACTAATAACAGTAACACATAATTTTCTTTTCAAGTACTTGGTAATTTCTTTTGTAGAATAAATTGTGATGCATCACTCTAATGTTAAGATGTGACATAGGTATTAGACATGGCCATTTTAGTGTAATATTTTCTCTGCTTGCGCTATGTCATGTTTAGGTACAAGTTGCTGCTGTTTGCCAGGCATAGTGTTATTGAATTTGACTTTTGCTCATTTATGCTGCTAGCTTTGCCAATTTGCATTTTTTGCATTGCTGTTTGTGTTGATTTGTTATGTGATGCTGCATTGCCTCGTCCCTTAGTTTAGCATCTGAGCTCAGTAGATTTAAGTTAGCTTAAGAGGTGGTAGCCTCTAAGAGAATGAGTTGCGATGAGTTGGAAGAAATGCATTGAGAAAACAGGTTTAGGTAGGATTTTCTTGGAAATAAATGTTGAGGTAAGAAATGTGTGAACATATAAATACAGAAAGCATGCTTAGATAGAATTTTTTTTGGTGGAAACAGAGGATGAAATAAGAGGAAAGATATATGAAGTTTTGGGTTGGACTGCAGTACCAAATGTTACACTGAAAACGAACCCTGTCCTTTCCTATTGGTGTTATCCCACTATGTGTTTGTGTACCCTTGAGTATTTGTTTTCTTCCTGTCTCTGTGTACTGTTTCATAGAATTTTTTTTCTCTTCTAATACTAAGCTATATTCACTATGAGGAGGAATACTGTTGTCCTCAAATATAAGTTGCATTAATAATATGTTATTTTCTTTGTAAAGTTGTTTACAATTCTGTTCTGTTTCAATGTTCATGTGTGAAATTAATGTTTAGAAAACTATTCTCATTATTTTATGTATGTACTTATGTCACTATTTTTGTAACACTGATGTATATGTTTATTTCTATTCTTTTGTAAAGCCTGTACTACAAATGTTATCTGTATTATTATGTTTTAATGATGTATTTTGTACCTTTGTTATTGTATTCTTATGTTATAAAATTGTAATTGTCACCAGTTCATGACATTATTAACTTGTTAGTTACATTTCACTGCACACGTTTCTGTTGGTCATAGTATGTGGACAATATGTGAGAAGTAGGGACTGATAGTGTTTGCACGTGTGTTAATGATTCAGCAAGGGACTGGATAACAGCATTGCTGGTTCTAAGGACAATTCCAAAAACTTTGTGAGCGCACAAGTGGTGGTTATGGACTTGCTATATTGTCTGCAAGACTCTTTGATGGTGATTGTGCACCTGCACAATCGCAACAGATGGCTGCTGGCCATCTCTACAAGGACTACAGTGGGTCTACATCTTTGATGACCCACCATGCCATTATTTCTACAAGGACTGCAGTGAGTCTGCACCTCTGGTGGCCCACCAATACCACAATCTCTACCAGGACTCCAGTGGGTCTGCTCTGTGATGACCTACCTACCAATATTCGTCAGAACTTCGAATGACTCTGCTGTGGGTTTGCTCTGTTGTGGCCCATTACCTGTATGCATATCAAGAGTCAGCACTGTCTTTCCATTGGAAGGACAACACTACTTCTTCAAGACTGCATGGAAATCCACTACTTCCGTGTGCATTTTCTTTTACTGCTCAGACTTTGAGAAAAAACACTGCTATTCTAATGTGATGAACAATGTGGACTGTCTTTATGGACTGTGAGAAATTTTGATCTTTTGACCAACATAATACTAATAAGTGTGTGCATTTTATATCTTTGTTACTGTAATTGTGAAAAATTTTTGTCAAATCTGTATTGGCCAGTGCCCAACACCATTTGTAAAAATTTTTGTGGGGAGCATGGGGGCTATGTAAGTAGGCTGTTTATGTTTTCTCTATGTAAGTAGGCTGTTTAGGTTTTTTATTGGTAACGCCACCTCTGTATGACAATCACTGGCTGTGCTGTGTGCAGTCTGTGGCTGCTTTGCATTGTTGTAATACTCGCCATTGTAGTGTTAGGCAGCTGGCTGTGAACAGCGCGTAGCGTTGCGCAGTTGGAGGTGAGCCGCCAGCAGTGGTGGATGTGGGGAGAGAGATGGCGGAGGTTTGCAATTTGTCATGAACTGATATATATATTATGACTTGTGATGATATTAAGGTAAATACATTGTTTGTTCTCTATTAATATCTTTCATTTGCTAACTATCCCTATCAGTAGTTAGTGCCTTTAGTAGTTTGAATCTTTTATTTAGCTGGCAGTAGTGGCGCTTGCTGTATTGCAGTAGCTTGAGCAGCGAAGATTTTTGTGAGGTAAGTGATTTGTGAAAGGTATAGTTTAATGTTAGTCAGGGCCATTCTTTTGTAGGGAATTTTGAAAGTCAGATTGCGTTGCGCTAACAAAGTATTGTGTGTCAGGTTAAGCACAGTCCTATATAAATTGTTCAAAGGGGATGTTTCAGTGTAACACTCTGGATAACGACCTCACGTATTTCCTTACTTGGGTATGAAATTACGAACTTTGGCAAAGGACTGTAATTCGTTTCTTGTTCAGAACAGATGTATCAGAAGTTATATAAACTCCATGATAAAAAAAGTGAAGCACCCACAAGAACTGATTAGAGTCCATTGCACTTTCGTACACGTACACACCATCGGCGGGTTTGGAAATGATTATAGAGAAGCAAAAATCTGTGACAGACAGAACAGCTACCAGAGTGCGTTAGTGTTGTTCGTATTTAGCGTTATTACCAGGCATAGTAGGGTATATAAGGAGTAGTATACTCACTGAGATGGACAAGGAGACGGAGCCTACTCCTCTGAGACAGTCTCATCAGCAGCTGGCAGATTCTGATAAGGGCCTCATAGTGGGTCTCCATGTGGCCGCCTGGTCGAATCGAGTATCATTCAGATTTGTGGGGCATTCGAATGTGCCAGCAACAACTCGAGGGCAGGTACAACGTTCTGGTCGACCACGTATGACCACCAGAAGGGAGGGTCGCCGGGGTCGCCGTATTGTGCACCTAGTACATCGTAATCCTTCACAATTGCGCCTGCCATCCGGGAACAAATAAATGGTCTCCGTACAACACTCTCTGTCATTAGACACATTTAGTAGGAAACTAGCAGCAGTTGGACTGGGGGAATCACCGTCCCATGCAGAGGCTGCCCTTAGCACCACAACAGAAATAGCTGCATTTGGAGTGATGCAGCGACAGATAAGCAGCCACTGCTGACGAATGCCGTCGCGCTATGTTCATCGACGAATCTGTTTCGGCACTACCCCGGATGACAATCGACGGGGAGTAGTAGTTGTATGACGATGGCGACGTTGGGAGAGAACCCATCCTTCAATGCGTCGTAGAGGCACAGTGGTGTTACTCTTTGCGTTACATGTGGGAAGCCTTCGAACATGATTTCAGGTCGCGGCTGATAGTGATTGACGGAATGCTGGTAGCGCAACGGCACATCATGAATATCCTGCGCCCACACGTATTACCTTTCACGCGACAGTACTGTGGTGCCACTTTCCAACAAGATAGCACTCGTCCACAGCACACGCTTCTTCAATTGTTTGAACGATGTTGAGGTACTCACGTGGCCAGAAAAATCCGGAATCTGTTCCCATGTAGAACACGTGTGGGACGAGCTCTGACATCAACTGTATACCACTCCCAGAATCCAGGATATCAAGGGTCTTTTAATACGGTTGTAGGCCACCTTGCCTGAGGAGAAGGTACATCGGCTTCACGACACACCTCCCAACCGACTCAGAGCATACATTAAGGCCAAGGGTGTGCAATATCATTTTGATTAGTGGGATGGTACTACACAGTTCTTTGTAAATTTGACCAGTTATTATACTCAGTGAAATAACATCACAGACCCTCAGCTCTCTTGAAGCTCCATTTCTTTTCCTCATCTCCTTGTGGGGATTTCAGTTTATTTTGTCAGGCAGAGTATATTTTAATTTTTTTCTAAATTAACTATCGGATTGCCGGCCGCTATGGCCGAGCGTTTCTAGGTGCTATCAGTCCGGAACCGCGCTGCTGTTGCGGTCGCAGGTTCGAATCCTGCCTCGGGCATGGATGTGTGTGATGTCCTTAGGTTAACTTAGGTTTAAGAAGTTCTAAAGTTTAGGGGGCTGAGGGCCTCAGATGTTAAGTCCCATAGTGCTTAGAGCCATTTGAACCATTTGAATTATCGGATTTAGGAGCGCGAAATACGCTTCAAGTCGTTTGTTTAAAATCTAGGGTACTGGCAGGAGAAATTACTACATTACGATTTGAATAAGTGAGATTTATAGCGATATCATTGTCATTAGTATAGGAGGCTATACCCCGATTAGTGAGGGCTGAATTACAATTCATCTATTTGAAAACCTAATTGTGTTCAAAGATTCCGGACATATTTGAGGCCACCGGCTTAGATGAGTCACTATGCATGTTACTAAGGAAATGACTGTTTTAAAATTACAAAAAAGGGTGAATCATCGTACCGTTGTTTTCTGTAACTTTGTAAGATGCCTCTCATCTGAATCAAATGAACCCTCTCTATATGCTGATCGCATTCCTCCAACTCAGATATATTTGATAAACTGTAGCTTATGGATACTGATTGAGAAGTATTTGCCCGGACATTTGAGTCGTGCATGTGCCCCTTGTTGAAATTAGTACTAATAAAGGGGATACAGGTTTTCACCTCTAATACCCATGTGATAAAAAAACTCTAATGATCAGCTCTCCCATACAGTGGAGATGAATGGAAGTCGGAACATAAATTAGCAAAATTAATACTTCTGACAGAAACTGAGTCCGCAGGGAAGGGAAGAAAATGACCTGGTAACTAGCCCGCGGTGTACTTTAAAGGAATCACCCACACGGTACCGCGTTGGTAATGACGATTGCGTCTATCCGGTGGGGTGTACGTAGATACATGCCGAAAAGTCAAGTAGGCCTACGAGCAACAGTGGCGAGTAAGATACCAGAGGCCAAAGCGGCACAGGTTACTTAAAAATGAAAACGCGCCTGCTTTGCAGCAACACCGGCACCTCGCTTCGTGGTGCTGCCTGCACTTACCATCTCTGAATTACGAGAAATGACCTGCTCCTTCAGTGACTGCAGACGTGCTGCCTACTGACCCGTGCAGAAGTGGTATCACTCGCACCTTGGTCCATGTCCTGACGAAGTGTGTTCAGCTAAGCGTTCTCTCCCACCCACACGAAGAGTGGTGTTATGCCTCGGCTCCTGACCAGTCGAAGGGTACTGTTTCACCTCAGTCCCTATCTAGAAGAAGAGGCACAGTATGACAACGCTCCTCTGAGTTCTCAGCGTAGGAACCGCCAAAAATCGCTGGTTGTCCAATCAGACGGAAACATAGAAAGACGGTCGATGAGAAGCCACAGAGCAAATCTTGCCCTTTCTCTATTGCCGAAAAGTTTATTCTTACCCGCGACAATTCCTTAATTTTTCACTTTAAAAAATTGTAAAATTTCCGCAAGAGACCATCACCACAGAGAAAAGTGGTAGCTGATGATTGTGAAACAACTCAGACTTACACCTCTTTGTAAGGCGATGCTAATTGTCCATTCTAGCTAATTTTTGGACCAATCAAACGAGTGCTCCGCTTCCCGAATCAGAGTTCGAGTCAAAAACACCGAAGTCTTAACGACAGTGTGGTATGGCAGTGAAATTCAGAAGCGGGCCCAGTGATTGCGTTATTGCACTCCCACGTCGTCCGCAAGATCTTACCTGCAGCCCAAATGGCTGCCTGGATTCTCCAGAAGCGTCATTTTTGCATATCAAATTGCGCCAAGCGTGATACGAACGAACTCCAAGGTGGGCCTAAAGTGGTCGATTGCACTTTCACGTCCTCCGCAAGATCGTATTTGCAGCCCAAATATGGTGTCCGCAGAACGAGGTCTCATGCAAAAGTTGGTACCTCAAGATGGTACCGTAAATACAGACAATCGCTGCCAGACGGAACAATGAATCGGTGACGCTGTATACGACACACCCGAAGCGTTTCCGTATGCTGAGGCAGTCGGGAAGTTATTTATGTCCCAGCGTAGAGCGGCTCAGTCTATTCTCTACGTAATCAGTGATCAGTTGCAATCATCGCTTATAATGACAGAATCACCGTAGCAAAGATCCGGCTGCGTGAGCATAGAACCGTTATTCTGAACTTAATGTCGCTTAAAGACTTTTCTGCTCTAATATTCTGTAACGAAGTGCTAAATGCCGTAGGTCTCATCTCGAGTTACGTACACTACAGGCCAGGCTCTTTTCCTTGTACTACATTTGCACTTGGACTTCTCAAGATGGAAATAATTTCCAAAGGTGTCATGCATACATCGTGATCAATGAAGTAATTCTTCATCTGCTGTATGACTTCCTATGTGACCTAGCCAGCTTAACTAAAAGTCTATGCACATGTACTAGAATGGTTACTAGCCTCCTATGTGATTTTATGTCCCATCTTTATTGTGCCACCATCTTAGTTTTATCTTTATATATTGTGTAGGAGTCCTGCCCAAGCTCCTACAGTCATCAGGAGATAGCTGGGAGCCATTCGGTAGCGCTAAGAAAATGCCGTTGACGGTAACACATTTATTAAGCTGTAATATAGGACTGTCTTCTAAAGCGATGCGCCACAGTAGGTCCGGTGGAGCAGCGCCTCATCAGCAGAAGGCCAGCATGCGCTCATCTTTCAGTACCGCCAGGACAGCGAAGCGTCGGGTGGCGGGTGTTACGTCATCGGGCGGCAATCGAGGCGCGGACTGTGGCGGCCTCCAGCTCTACGTATCGATCTCCAAAGTGCACCCTTTGACATCGAAGAGTCGCACTCAGGAGTCAGGCTCCAGGTCCACTCCGTTTAGTAGACAGGAGCCAGCACCATCAGTGTCTGCTACAGCAACGGGATGAGCACCTGCAGTGCCCCCTTCCCCCCCCCCCCCCCCTCCCGCCCCCCTCTCGAAGGTAGAGGATGGCCAGTATCCCGGACATGCAGGTCAAGCCTCCAGCAGGCCTGCACGGTACTTCAGCCTCCGCGCCTCATCAGTGTTGCTCCGGAAGTTGGCAGTGCAGCTGGAAGCAACATAAGCAGCGTCCTTTCCAGGCAGACTTGTAGTCGTAAACGATCGAAGAAAGCTAGGGCTACCAAGGGTCGACCTCCATAGCCTCCCTTCTCATTGGATAGCTGCAACTGATGCAAGGGCTGAGACTGCACGCAGGGCAGTCGGCAGTCAGCAGTCAGCAATCGTTAAGAATAATGGCGTATTTATGTTGGCACTTCCAGTGCGGTCTGCGGTGGTGGGAGGGGCGATGACATCGTGTTTCCGCGACTTCCCTCATTGTCATATCTCGTAATGTCTTCAGACTTTCGCAGTTTAACCTTTCAGAGGCTCTTTTCTGCTAACTTGGCACCTAAATACTTATTGTTGCGTTGTATCTAGCCTCGTTTACAACACTCTGCTTTGTCTCACCTTCCATTATGTCATTATGCTTCGCTTGCGGACGAGGGCTCTAGGTCGTTCCCCCCGTGGTGCGACAGCTTCCGTGTCTGCCACAATTCGCTCAGCATTTGCCACTAGCTGGCAGCTTACTGGACCTTGACACAGGTGGTTCGGCTTCCAGGAGCTGCCAAGGTAGAATATGACAAAAAACTTCCTGGCAGATTAAAACTGTGTGCCGGACCGAGACTAAAACTCGGGAACTTTGCCATATCGCGGGCAAGTGCTCTGCCATATGAGCTACCCAAGCAAGACTCACGCCCCGTCCTCACAGCTTTACTTCTGCCCGTACCTCGTCTCCTACCTTTCAAACTTTACAGAAGCTCTCCTGCGAACCTTGCAGAACTAGCACTCCTGAAAGAAGGGATATCGCGGAGACGTGGCTTAGCCATTGCCTGGGGCATGTTTCCAGAGTGAGATTTTCACTCTGCAGCGGAGTGTGCGCTGATGTGAAACTTCCCGGCACATTAAAACCGTGTGCCGGACTGAGACTCGAACTCGGAACCTTTGCCTTTCGCGGGCAAGTGCTCTGCCATCTGAGCTACCCAAGCACGACTCACGCCCCTTTCTCACAGCTTTACTTCGACCAGTACCTCGTCTCCTACCTTCCAAACTTTACAGAAGCTCTCCTGCGAACCTTGCAGAACTAGCACTCCTGAAAGAAGGGATATTGCGGAGACGTGGCTTAGCCACAGCCTGGGGCATGTTTCCAGAGTGAGATTTTCACTCTGCAGCGGAGTGTGCGCTGATATGAAACTTCCTGGCACATTAAAACCGTGTGCCGGACTGAGACTCGAACTCGGAACCTTTGCCTTTCGCGGGCAAGTGCTCTGCCATATGAGCTACCCAAGCAAGACTCACGCCCCGTCCTCACAGCTTTACTTCTGCCCGTACCTCGTCTCCTACCTTTCAAACTTTACAGAAGCTCTCCTGCGAACCTTGCAGAACTAGCACTCCTGAAAGAAGGGATATCGCGGAGACGTGGCTTAGCCATTGCCTGGGGCATGTTTCCAGAGTGAGATTTTCACTCTGCAGCGGAGTGTGCGCTGATGTGAAACTTCCCGGCACATTAAAACCGTGTGCCGGACTGAGACTCGAACTCGGAACCTTTGCCTTTCGCGGGCAAGTGCTCTGCCATCTGAGCTACCCAAGCACGACTCACGCCCCTTTCTCACAGCTTTACTTCGACCAGTACCTCGTCTCCTACCTTCCAAACTTTACAGAAGCTCTCCTGCGAACCTTGCAGAACTAGCAGTCCTGAAAGAAAGGATATTGCGGAGACGTGGCTTAGCCACAGCCTGGGGCATGTTTCCAGAGTGAGATTTTCACTCTGCAGCGGAGTGTGCGCTGATATGAAACTTCCTGGCAGATTAAAACTGTGTGCCGGACTGTGACTCGAACTCGGAACCTTTGCCTTTTGCGGGCAAGTGCTCTACTATCTGAGTGAAAATCTCATTCTAGAATATGTCCTGGGGCATAATAGTTGTCATATTTCAATCGTCTGCTAGCTTATACAAGGACTAAATTCCTCTCTGTGATTAATATTTCGAGTCCACTAAGATTATTTGATCATTTGCTGTTTGGTTGGTTGGTCAGTTGGTTGATCTGGCGGAGGGGACCAAACAGTGTAGTCATCGGTCCCATCATATGGGAAGGAAGTTGACCATGCCCTTTCAAAGGAACGATCCCGGCATTTGTCTGAAGCTATTTAGGGAAATCAGATCATCTGTTGAACAGTGAATGAGTGAAACATGGAGCTTGCCGCTAGCGAGAGTTTACAGTTTGCTGTTTGGTTGGTTGGTCAGTTGGTTGATCTGGCGGAGGGGACCAAACAGTGTAGTCATCGGTCCCATCATATGGGAAGGAAGTTGACCGTGCCCTTTCAAAGGAACGATCCCGGCATTTGTCTGAAGCTATTTAGGGAAATCAGATCATCTGTTGAACAGTGAATGAGTGAAACATGGAGCTTGCCGCTAGCGAGAGTTTACAGTACGACTGACATCGGACAACGGATCGCCGGTGCCCCGCGACCTGGCCGGGCCGCGAGCTTTGACTCAGAGGCTGGAGCCACGCCGGGTGAGGGGTGCGGGCCAGCCGGCAGCGCGCCGGCATTCCAGGCATTGTGCGGAGCCGCAATGCGCGGGCGGCGGCCTTGACGGACGGGGCACGCGATCCTGCGCTGCCATAACAGTAGCGGTTCGGGCCGTCACACATGCCGGCCATAGGCCCGCAATTGCCCTCGCGGCCGTTTAAGGGGAAGCCCTGCAGCCCGTAGTGCCAATACGAACACTCAAAGCCTCACAACGCATCTGCTCCAAAAGGAAGGTGTAGTCTAACGTCCATCTTCCCTAATTACGGGGGGCGTTCATTAACTAATGCAACATTTTCTTATCGGCCAAATTCCATTGAAAAAAATGTAGAATTTCTTGTGGGGAATCGTGGAATATTCCGTTTCAGTCCCTATAGTTTCGTGAAGTTTCGACTGGTGGCGGCTTTGTATATATCCTTCAAAACGGCATCTGTAAAGGAGGTGCGTTCGAAGCAGAGAGCTGCCACTGAGGTTCTTTTGGCGGCAAACGAGAGCATCTCAGATATTCATCGGCGCTTGCAGGACGTCTACGTACACCTGATAGTGAACAAAAGCACGGAGAGTCGTCGGGCGCCTCGTCTGTCATCAATGCGAAACGTTCGCGCAAACCTGTTCTACCTCCCGCCCGCCGGCCGGCCACCACAGCTGTGACTCCTACAGTGGTGGAACGTGTGGACATTCTCATTCGAGGTTAACGACAGATCACAATTCTACATCTTGTCGCACGACTCCCTTGATAGTGCCGACACTCTCGTCAACCAGTTGGGGTACTCAAAGGCAAAGTTGTGTGCTCGCTGGGTTCGTTGCCATCTAACATAAGACCGTGAAGACCAACCAAGGACCATTTGTGCGAAATTGCTTGCGTGTTACAAGACTGATTGTGACAATTGTTTGTCGAAGATCGTCCCAGGCGATGAAGCAAGCGAGCGTGCAGCCCCTCCCAGTAAGGTGACGTAACATCGTCTGTTTGAAAGGAGACTGTGTTGAAAAGTAGGGTTTTGTAGCCAAAAGAGTGAGGAATGATATGGTCTATCGGAATACTGAAGGCCGGCCGGTGTGGCCGTGCGGTTCTAGGCGCTTCAGTCTGGAACCGCGAGACCGATACGGTCGCAGGTTCGAATCCTGCCTCGGGCATGGATGTGTGTGATGTCCTTAGGTTAGTTAGGTTTAAGTAGTTCTAAGTTCTAGGGGTCTGATGGCCATAAATGTTAAGTCCTATAGTGCTCAGAGCCATTTGAACCATTTTTTTGGAATACTGACAAACACCAGTCGTCTTCCATAAATATGTGTTGCATTACTTATTTAACGCCCCTAATAATTACACTATCAGATCAAAAGTGTTTGGACACCCCTCTCTAACGCAGAGTTGATTTCACGAGTTGCGGATCGGCCAGCACGTAAGGAAGTATTGTGTTGCCAGTAGAGAAGCAGTTAAGAGCAGAATTAGTTTGGCCAGCAGAAGTCACTGACTTCGAACGAGGACCAGTTATTGGACGTAACCTCTGTAATATATCCATCAGGGATATTTCAACCCTTCGAAAGATGCCCATATCGACTGTTGGTTATTTCAGTCTGAAGAGAAAACACAAAGGTACTCCCAACAACTAAACCATGACCAGGCAGATGTCTTGTACTGACGGACAAAGGCCGTCGAGTACTGCGGAATGTGGCTTAAAAATCGCATGAAAACAGCAAAAGGAATCACTCCTGAGTTTCTGTGTGCTACCAGCAGTCCAACTAGCACTGTGACGGTGGGCAGGGTGTTAAAAATAATGTAGTACAATGTTGGAGCAGGTCCTCGTAAGCCACACATTTCTGTACTCAGTCCTAAGCGAGGCTTGAGGTGTAAACGTCGAAGTCACTGGACACTGGAAGACTAGAACCATGAGATTTGGAATAGCAAATTATGCTATATCCTTTGACAGTCCGATGGAATGTTCTGAATTTGGCGAACGCCGCGAGAACCTTTCCTACAACCATGTGTAGTGCCATCAGTGAAGTACGTAGGAGGTAAAGTTTATGTCAGCGAGTGTTCTCTCTGATTGGGAGTGGTCCCCTAATTGCGCTCAATGCTCTCAAGAAAACGTTAAATGCGGAAGCATATGGACACATCTTGTAGCACTGTCTTCTGCGTCCCATGGGAGAACATTTCGGAGAAGAAGATTGTATCACCGTTATAACTTGCTGTCATAAAGCAGTATCAGTGAAGCAGTGGCTTGTGGACAATAACATTGCTGAAATGGACTGACCCGTCGACAGTCAACACATGAACCCAATGGAACACGTTAGGGATGAATTAGAACGTCGACTCCATTGTAGACCCCAGCGTCCAACATCAGCTGCTCTACTTTCTGCTCTTGAGAAATAGTAGGCTGTCATTCCTCCACAGACATTCCTACACCTCAATGGAAGTGGCCTCACCACATTTCAAGCCCTCATAAAGGCGAATGATGGACACATTCTGTATCAATACCTGTCCGGATACCTTTGATCAAGTAATATATTCAATTAGGATTAAAATGCGCAGGAGACTCCGGTATACAGGAAGCGAAACAAAATTAACGCGCAAAATTACAGATCAATACACTTAACTTTGGTTTGCTGCAGACTTCTTGAGCATATTCTTAAGTTCGAATATCATAAATTCCACGAGACGGGAAAGCTTCTTTGGTGTCTAAATCAGTAGTGGTTTAGGAAGCACCGTGCCTGAGAAACTGAACTCGGCTTTTTGTCGCACGATGTCCTGAAAACTTGAAGACTCTCTAAGTAATAGAACGCAATACGTTATCCTGAGCGAAGTGTGTTCATTGGAGATAAGAATATCGGGAAGTGTGCCCCAAGGAAGGAGATGAAGTAAATGCACCAGAATTAGAATCAAGAACAACGGTCAACATGCGTAACTTAGAAGTAGATAGCCTCGGTGTAGCGAAGCACCTTAAAACACGTAAGGAAGGCAAGTTCCGGTACAGATTGTATACCACTCAGGATCCTTTCAGAGTATGCTGATACAATACCTTCATACTTAGCAACAACATACAACCGCTCGCTCGTAGAAAAATCCGTAGCCAAAACCTGGAAAGTTGCAAGAAATGAAATAGAAGTACAGACCCTTATCATTAACTTCTATTTGCACTAGAGTTTTCGAAAATTTTGAACCATCTTGAAGAAAACGATTTATTGACAAATAGCCAACATGGATTCAAATAGTATCGTTCGTGTGAAACGCAACTAGTTCTCTATTCTCGCGAAGTAATAAATGTGATCGACAGGGAACGTCAAATTGAATCCATATTTTTAGATTTACAGAAGGCTTTTGGTACCGTTCCTCATAAGTGACTTCTAATAAATATCGTGCCTAAAGAGTATCGTCTTCACGGGAAATCATCGAATAAAACAGAAGTAACATATGGCGTTCCCCAAGTAAGTTTTACAGGCCCTCGGTTGTTCCTGATCTACAGAACAACGTAGGAGACAATCTGAACAGTCCTTTTAAATTGTTTGCTGTCATTTACCGTCATTTAAAGTCATCAGATGACCTAAATTAATTAAAAAAATATTTAGACAAGATACTGGTATGGCGCAAAAAGTGGCAATTGACCCTAAATCATGAAAAGTGTGAAGTTATCCTCATCAGTACTAAAAATAATCCGCTAAATTTCAGTTGTACGATATATCACACAAATATAAAGGCGGTAAATTCAACTAAATAGTTAGACATTACTATTCCGAATAATTTAAATTGGAACGATCACATAGATAATGTTGAGGGGAAAGACTGTGATTTATTGGCAGAACACTTATAAAATGTAACACAGCTACTATAGAGACTGCTTACACTACTCTTGTCTGCCCTTTTCTGGAGTACTGCTGTGATATATGAGATCCGCATCAGACAGAATTGACGGAGGACATCGAAAAAGTTCAAAGAAGGGAAGACCGTTTTGTATTATTTCGAAATACAGGAGAGAGTGCCACGAATATGATACACGGATTGGGGTAATTATTAAAACGAAGATGCTTTTCGCAGGAAATTCTCACGAAATTTCAATCACCAACTTTTTGCTCAGAGTGTGAATGCATTTTTTGAAGGTCACCTACATAGGGAAAAACGATGATCATAATAAAATGAGAGAAATAAGAGCTCGCTCGGAAGGATTTAAATGTTTGTTTTTCCTCCTCATTGTTCGAGGATGCAACGGCAGAGAAGTAGCTTGAAGGTGGTTCGATGAAACCTCAGCCAGGCCCTTAATTGTGAATTGAAGAGAAGTGAAGTGGATGTAGAAAGAATAGGGATCGGCATCTGCGATATACTTTTGAACTATTCTGCTGTCTCGAACATTCATCTCGCGTGAGGATCAACAGGAAAAGAGAAATGAAGCTTCAGACGATAGCATGTGGACAGTAGTTTTTCCGTCGCTATTAGAACACGAAAGGGAATGATCTGCAGCGGTATAAAATTTCTTCTGCCATACACCATGTGCTGAAGAGCATGTACGCAGGCTTATAGGTAAATTACAGTTCGACTACGATTTTCAAAAAACGTCACTACTGCCGCTAGAGACATTGGGAGTAATGATGTAATTCAGCAGTCAGGATCAGTGCCTGACATGCTGGAGAGAAGGAATACGACGACAGAGTACAGCAGATACTTGATTCATGATTAACTGTTAAAATTAAGCTGCATGGAATGGGCCTTCTGAGTTGGGTACCTCGCGAAAGATCACTGCTCATAGCGACACATAGAACAGCACGTCTTCACTGGGCCAATGTCTTCATTGGAGCAATGTGGTATGATCGAATGAGTCGCGATTTAGCCTCTTCAAGTGATGCGAGGCGTCGAGTTCACTGATGGCTCGGTAAGGCGTTTAGCCTGCTGTGTGTGTGTGGAACCATTTCAGACCCATGTTTGTTATGTGATGTTTAGTGGATGCTTTCGTACATGAATTGAGCCATGTAATTCAGGCTATCATGAACTCGAATGCGAATGTTATTTCATTATTCTCTGTGTTCGGTTGTTGCCCTGTCTTCTACGTCTTCACGAACAGTGTGATGTTGATCCTCCCGCCTTCCTTTATGACAACAGCCGTGTTTACAAGACTGCACCTATGCGTTCCTGGTTTGCGAAGAATCGGGCACCCTGGACTGAACCGCTAACTAACGAGATCTTCACACCGTAGAAATTGTCTGGGATTGATCGAAGAGTCCACGGGTGTATTGCCGGTTCATAGAGTCCAACAGGAACAATATTTCGGCGATCAAACGTGTCGTCATCGTCAGGTGCACTGACAAACTGAGCTCCTGACTTGCTTGCTTTGTATCCTCTCAAAGCTGCAGCTTGTTTGGGTTGAAGGGTTAGCAGGTATAGCTGCTTTTCCTTCTCCTTCCTCTGGTTTGATTTTCTGTTCATCGCGTCTTGGTTTGTTTCTTCTGGTTTGAAATGGTTCAAATGGCTCTAAGCACTATGGGACTTAACATGTGAGGTCATCAGTCCCCTAGACTTAGAAACTACTTAAACCTAACTAACCTAAGGACATCACACACATCCATGCCCGAGGCAGGATTCGAACCTGCGACCGTAGCAGCAGCGTGGTTCCGGACTGAAGCGCCTAGAACCGCTCGGCCACAGTGGCCGGCTTCTGGTTTGACACTCTTCTTTTTTCTTCCTCTTGCTGCGTTAGGAGCGTTGCTACTCACGTAGCAAGTCCGGCCATCTTGTTGTCTCTCGCCAGTGAATCTGGTTTCCCAGATTCCTGATGAGAGGGTTCGTGGATCTTCTCGTGTCGGCATAGAAGTGTCTCGCCGACTGTTTAGCGGTCCTTCATCATCGTCACGCCCGTTAGCCCATGTAGCTGTGCCGTGCTGAAATAACACGGAAGATGAAGTGCCAGTCTCAGGCACCTGTTCTGGATCTTTGAGCTCCTGAGGACTGGCGGCCGCCTTATATTCCCTCCCCCCACGGACCGTTCCCTTCGCGGTCCGCGCCCGCGGGCACGCGTCGGAAGTCGCAGAGACGGAGAGATCGGCGTCTGTGGCAGTGTCGGTGTAGTTGCTACGTCCGCCCAGCTCGCCAGATCGTTTTCGTTGCTAAGTGTCTTCTTAATTATACTGAGTGCTGGTTCCTATGCCTTGCTAAGTTTATAATTGCAGTCTCAATTGATCAGTTCTTCCCTGGTGCGTATTTCGATGGCCTCTCTGACAACGCTGTCGCAGTATTTAGAAGTCTGCACCAAGATCTCGGTACACTCGTAATCCATCTCGTGTTTTTTGGACAAACAGTGCTCAGCGACCGCTGACGTGTTAGGATACTTCAGTCGTATGTGCCTTTGATGTTCTCGGGCAACGATTTTCGATGGTGCGCACTATCTGTCCAATATATGTCTCACCACACGGACAGGGAATCTGGTATACGCCGGCTTCCCAATAACGCTCGTATTTATTGGGCGCACAAAAGACAGTTTTAACTCAGTGTTTCTTTAATATGCGTTTGGGATTGTTTGGCGTAGCAGGTGACACTTGATATTCATCGTCCCCAAAATTTGATACCTCTGAGAAATCTAATCATCGAAGAGTGGCTTCAGCTGGATTGGCACATCTGAAAAAAACTTGTGGACTCCCTTGCTCGTTGAACTGCGACCATTATCTAGGTTGGTGGCGATGTTACACGGTATCGGAATGATGTCTCCTCATGTGACGAATTGTTTTACCAGTGTGGTTGTATGGCATTCACACGTGCTGAATTATTCGCTTATCCACCCACATATTCGTCTAAACAACTGTCAAGAATTAGCGCTGATATACAAATGGTAACACTGAATAATTTCGGACAACGGAACTAAAAATACCAATTAGGTCTGAGAGTATCCGATGTAGGATTGCACAGTTCCTCCGAAACATTGTGGGCACTCTCATGACGAAGCGTAGTGGCGTAGTCGATGTATTCTCTAAGATATTATTAAATTGTAGTACATTTATAAGGGGCGATCAAAAAGTTTCTTCTCGAGGGCATTCCTGCAGCGTGTACGTAACGCATAGGGATTCTGATGCGAGTATATAAGCTCGACATGCAGGCAAACGATCAGTCTTTCCGACGTGCGTGTGATAAATGCAGAAATATGGATAATGGTGACGTTATCATCAAATGCGTCTAAATAGGACCAAAGTGCTACAGTTATTTTCTCGGCTGCCGAAGGGCAAACACCAGTAGACATCCATCGGAGAACGAAGAATGTGGATGTGGCAGCATGACTGTGGAAAACCAACGTTGTGGAATGGTGCGACAAGGAGTATTGCTGCATCATGATAATATCTCCATATCGCAAATGTCGTGTAGCATAAGTTAAACCAACTCAAGCGGAAGACGTTTGAGCACCCGCCCTACAGTCTTGATCCCTCCCCATGGGATTTTTACGCCTTCTGTTCCTTAAAAAAGTGGTTGAAGGGTCGACGATTCCTGTCGCGACTTCTTCACACAGCAGGACACAGTATTTTATCTAACAGGTACCTTCAATCTGGTGCGTTGGTGGGGTGATTGCCTCAAGGCTCATGGCTATTTTACCTGATTGACATACCGATTATGGACTAAACGGTCTTCGAACGGAACCTCTTTGATCCCGCTTCATACTTTCATATAATAGTAATATTTAGTGTCACTGCCTTTCTCTTATCTTTGCAAAAGAGCAGGACAGACCATTGCATGTAAAAAAACGCTCGGCTCTTGTCAGTTAAATCCCAGCGATCTGAGGTCGGACAAAGGGATTCTCAAGTTGGAATATTGTGGAGATCTTAAGAAGTTCCGAAAATCGTCTGATAACCAAGAGACAGCCCCATGAAAACTTGGTTGAAGTCGTGCCTGGTTGCATAGCAAACACATGAAGTGGTAAGGCAGTGGTAATGTATATAAGCAGAGCATAGGCGAATGTGGTACTATTCTGGCGACAATACGAGTCAAAATCAAGCGATTTTGACAAATGGCACATTGTTGCTGCCCGGTGTCTGGCAACGAGCATCTCGGAAAGGTTGAAGCTGGTTGACTGTTAGCGTGCTACTGTCATCAGGATACATGGAAAGTGCTCGAAGAACGATGAAACCACAAGTAGGTGAAAAGGTGTCAGACGCCAACACCTCATCACACAACGATGCGTAAAGCAGGATAGCCGGCGTTTCGTAGTAGATCCGACAAGAAACCAAAATGCTGGTGGTGGCTCAAGTGTTTGGGACTACGCCACTCAGTGTATTTTGTCGAACATTGAACTCCGCTGCAGGTGACTCATGCCTAGCAGCCCAGCAATAACCCCGAAACAACTCAAAAATGCAGTATTTGAGAAAAATCGACTTCAACAATCCTATAAAACATATACTGACAATGGCATAAGCTTCCTTCAAATTTCAAATAAGTATTTTTAGCAGTAAATTACATTATATTCTATACAACAGTAATACGGCCAAGTGGTTCTGTTACCATCGAATGTGAGTCGTTATCAGGAAATTATTAATTAGTTCTTTGACTCGTGTAATTCTTACTGTTTTTCTAAAATCTCTTCTATTTTGTTATCACCCCTTTGGCCACATTTGCAACCAAAGCAATATTTTTTTAATTGCTCTTATAATACGACATTCGAATCTGAATCAAGAAAAATTAGTGCTTAAGTTAAAATAAAAAGTGAAAAACAAGCTGAAAATGTTTTGTTACAAATACACAGAATGTGAAATTATAAAAATCAATACAGTTTAATAAGTAATATCAATTAGGTATAATTAAGGATCACAGTTAAAGAAAACAGAGAATCATAAATGAGTTTATATAACGTAGAAATACATTTCGCAGAGACAACGGATTCAATGCAAACTTTGTTTATAGCAGAAATTTCCATATTTTTGTTGTACGCAGTAACGCACGAAATTTCGAATGTTTACAGTAGCTGTAATCGTAAAAAAAAGTGTCAGTTCCATCAGATATGCATGCGTGTTTGAAGAACACTGTAATGTAAGAGACTGACACTGCATAAGGACAGCCATTGTAATAATCAATGATAGTAAAAATTAAATTCAATCTGCCTTTCACATAAAAAGTGCCACAACTCAGTATGAGCCGGTCTTCTTGAATGATCAATGTACTTTTACCCAGTAGCAATGCTAAAGCGACAGAGCTGAAGAGCCTACAACAAAACTGACACAACCACCCTGAAGTGGGCAAATTGCGAGTCAGAGATGTGCCTTTTTTCGTGCACGTTTGGGCGCATCACACGTATTTTTCAATGCCATCAACAAAAAACTGTCATTTCTTTTACTTGTGTTACTTTTACTGCGGTGTGCGGTATGTCCCCATGCTGAGCCAGCAGCAACATGCATTAACATTGCATTGAGTGTCACGCGAACATCGAGACTGTGTCGTGGATCAATGAAAATGTGTCGCATGGTGGGATCAGTCGTGCTTCAGGCTACATCAGGTCGATTGTCGTGTTCAGATATCCCGAAATTCTGCTTCGCACAAGCATCGTACCAAGGACACTGGGCGAAGAGTGCAGAAATACGCAATGGGGAACATTCACGTGGGTTTCCATGGAACGTATGGTATTAATGGACAACACTGTGACAACTGTGGAATGCGTGAACGTTATTGCGGATCACGTACCTCTCTTCGTGCTGAACTGTCCGTGTCACAAGGCGCCGATTCGTGGTAGTGAACTCGCGTTGATGTCTTGGCAATCAGATTCGTCTGATCAGAACCCGATGAAAACCATTTGGGACGCTGTCAGGCGCCAGTTCCGTACCCACAAACCACCGGCGCACAATTTAAGATAATTGGGTGAGCTGTGAGTTTGGTTGTAACGCAAAACCTCGAGCGTTGTTGAGTCTACATCTTACTCCATAAGCCACTTCATGGTGTACGGCGGTACTTCTGGTAACACTAACTGATATCTGCTACCCCGTTCCACTCGCCAACGGCGCGTGGGAAGAATGATTGTCGGTAAACATTTGTATTGGCTCTAATTTCGCGAATTTTATCGTCGTGGTCATTACGTGAGATGTATGCGGGACGGAGTAACACATTTTTCGACTTTAACCGGAAAGTGCTCTCTTGAAATTTCAGTAGAAAACCTCTCCGTGATGCACAATACCCCTCTTGGAACGTCTGCCATTGGAATTTGTTGAGCATTTCGGCAACAGTCTCGCGTGGACTAAACGATACCTTGACGAAACGCGTAGTTCTTCGTAGTAACTTCTCTGTCTCTTCTATCAGTCCTATTTCGTAAGGATCCTATACTGATGAACGGTTGTTTCATGGATGACTTATATTCCCTTGAGATTCTTCCTATGAATCTCAGTCTCACATCTGTTTCTCCTACTCTTTCTTTTATGTAGGCATTCCACTTAAGGTAGCTCTGGATAGTTATTCCTAAACATTTCAGGGCAGATGCTGCTTCCACAAATTTGTCATCACTGCTGTCGCTGTAAAGTAGTGGATTTCTTTTCCTGTGCAGTATCTCACATTTATTTACGTTCAGAGTAAACTGCCAGAGCCTGCACCATTCATGAATCCTCAACACGTCATTCTGCAAATCCATACTGTTGTCTCGCGTTATTGCTTTGTTATAGACATCACCTGCGAACAGTCTTAAAGGGCATCCGAAGCTTCCTACTGTATCAATTATATACACTGCAAACAACAGCGTTTCTATCACACTTCCTTGGGGTACTCTGGAAATTACATTTACATATGGAAGAAATTTTCGTTCTCCAAAAACATCATAATTGTTGAGCATAAAACATGTTCCACAATTCTACAACAGATTGATACCAACGATATAGGCCTATAGCTAAGTACATCTATCCTACGACCCTTCTTGAAAATGGTGAATGACTTGTACCTTTTTCCAGTCGCTTGTTGCTCCAGCTGCGAGAAGAGCAAGTTCTTTCGCGTAGTCTTTGTAGAATCTTATAGCTATCTCATCTGGTCTGGTCTGGTAAGTATATTATCGGAGAATGTGATTAACCAGTAAACGGCTGTGCAACACGTCATTAGTTTTGTGTAGTCAGCATGAGAACGTAAGTAAATTTGGAACAATAGTGTTTTATTGCCCTCTTACTTTTGCAAATACGGTACCTTCTGGGCTGTGTCAAGAAACATTTAACTTTCTCCAGCATAAATTTTGCCTAAAGACTGTGATGGGGAAAATATTTTGGATTTCGGGCTTACGTTGAGTCCTTTTTACAGTGCTTAGCCTCGATAACTATCTTCAGGGAAACTGGATCGTGGGGAATAACACTGGCAAACAAATTACACTTCATCGTATACTGTACAGTCGTTTACGAACAATGGATATTGTTTTTAGCAAAAAGCGGTACGAAATCATGAAACGAACTTTTATTCACTTTATACAGCGGGTTTTCCCGTTGTTTCTACATAAAAGCACGGTACTCGGATGTCTTAGAGCTAGGCGCTACGCTCAAAGCTTTTATGACCTCTGTTTGCGCGAGGACTAATGATTGCTTCCGCTGTAATTACGAGACCGCAAAACCGCATTCACGATTCCTATTTCGAACGCAGGTGGGAAGCAATTACCGTACTGTGGAAGACTGCTGTCTGAAAATGCGCGGCGAAAATCAGAAAAACAACAAATCTTTAATCTTTTTCTCTTGACAAATCTATCTCGACAAAGCAGAGTGTATTCTTAGCCGCTGCGGGAACTAACTTGGCCACGTGGCTAGGTACTGATGAAAAACAGTTTGTGTTATATGTGTTATAACTAATAAAACGAACTAGTGAAACTGCAACCTCTAACAAAATAACGCAAGATGTCATCGACTGCACTACTTAAAATTTTTGAAGCTGTAGGAAATTGGTGTTCAGTGTCAAATACATAAAAAAGAGATTGTTTACCACGTTACATTTTAATGAATAGGTTTGCTGGATTAAAACTCAAAAGACTATTTTTTAATTTGTCCACAGTGCATGGAAGAAGTGTGAAATGATGGTGCTGTGATAGATTGTTTCTGTGCTCCGCGTGCCCGATAAAAGTATAGTCCCACAAAACATGCAGTAACATCAGAACGGAATCTCCCTGACACGTTCAGTTAACTTCAAATGATCTGTAATCAAAAATTAATAAGTCAGTAACAGTTAGGCACCTGATGATTGAAGCGTGTTGCCGAAACGTGTCGTGCCAATAAGTACCGGAAAATAAACGTGACTGAAGCTGATAACGTTATTCTTGACAAACAGCTAATGCTTTAAAGGAATAAATGAGAGTCAACGAAAAGTTTTAAACGTTTTGTCTGGAGAAACGAAATAAATCGGTAATCTATGCTACTAAGCGACTAATCCTGGGTTAGGCAGCCTGGCACCTCTCAACGGTTTGCAGGAACAGCGAAAACAGTTTTCAATATTTCATAGTGTTGTTGACCGAATTTAAAAATTTAAAATGCTGTCATAATCCACTCATTAATAGGTATAATGTTATGTTACATTTTTCATACAACTAGGCAAGAATTACAGTTAGAAACTGTGGATAACTCCTGAAGCATCGTAACTCACTTCGCGGAAATACCCGGATGTATTTCACAGTATTTGAGAATGAGAAGACTCAGCGACTTGCAACATATTTTACACATAATTCCAAACCTTAACGCAACTTCTTCTCACTGACATCCCCACAAAATGATGAAAGGAAGAAATTTTATCTCTTACTTCATCACCAACAAATTTTAAACGTAAGTTCAAATTTTTTCTTAACTTCAACTCTTTAACACATTAACTAATTATAAAGTAATCAGAAGTCTGAAGCTGTTTTCCACATGGGAGTTCTATTCTTTAAAGAATAGACAGTTTATTGATAGTTGCTCATTTACTAGTTACTGGACACGCTTTTGGCAATATAGAAAAATATTTAAAAATTTAGGAAGTGCAATATAAAATTTGTAAACCGGATTTTCTAATAAACCCGAAAATTTTCAGATATACAATTGTACAATCAACATTCACATTAAATGGAAAGAAAAGCAATGTACATACTCCTCTTGTCAATACTTACTGTTTTACAGAATCTTTGTTGAAGTAGTCCTGTTTCCGGTTTATCATATCTCCTCTCTTACTTTCTAAAATTAGCTAACCACCACTTTCGTAAAATAATTTTCTAAAAACAATTTCATTGTTTCAGTTCTTCTAAAATCGTCGTCATTAACCATATTCGTAGTAATGTCGTAAATTCTGTAACGGCAGTCTATATATCCCTAACGGGCGATATCTGTAGTGGCGACTTACATTAAATTAATGTCTCATGAAGAAGACAAAATGTGTGACCAAGATCTTCACACCTAAGTATGTTTCGAAAATTTTTATGCGTCGGAGATGACACAGTGAAGTGGAATCTCATCACACAAAAATAATGAGTCTGTTAATAGCATCGTAGTTTATTTTACATTAAGGTTCACATATTCTCCGAAGCATAATGGAAAACCATAATTAAATTCGGGAGCTCTGACGATGCATATTTTGTCCTGAAATGCATATGGTTCAGTAGAAAATTGAAATTTAGTAGCTGACAGAATGTTATATACCCATCGTGATGACGTAGTGGTTAGAACATTGGTGCGCGTTCATGGGCAATGGGATTCAAATTCCTGGCAGTCTATCCAGATTGAGAGGTACCGCGATTATTCTAGGTCGAGTAAGGACAGCACTCGGATGGTTACCTTGTCTATCCTGAGCTTGTTTCCTGAACCGCGTTGTCCACTGGTTGGTGAATCCTAATTTTCCTTCTTTCCATTTGTTAGGCATTATAGGAGTTTTCACCAGTCAAAGTTTAAAGATTCGTAGTAAAATTCGGTGCTCGGAAAAATTTCCTTACTAATGCCGAAAATATGCAATCCATACTAAAATTATAAATGCGAAAGTAACTCTGATACTCTTTCACGACTAAAGCGTTGAACCTATTTTGATGAAATTTGATGTAGAGATAATTTTGACGCTGAGGATAGGCACAGGCTACGTTAGAAAGTGTGTAGTAGAACATACTTATTCATTTGAGGAATATAAGGCCAAATATGGAACAACAACTACTCTTTTAAAAAGCTGTTTACTCTCTGATATTTGAACTTTATCATATTTGTGAAAATGCTTCTATTGTTTCACATGTTCTACATAATACGACTCAGCATAGTGAATACAATGTTTAAAATATTCTCTACGTAATTAATCCATACTTCCATACTAATATCAGTCACAGACCTGCCCTATTTTAATCTCTGAGTGTCATGCTTCTCTTATAACTTGTTTGTTGCGTTCAAATTTGTGCGAACAGTTCTTTGTCATGTGGTTAGCGTCGCTGTTTCACGAACATGCGTTCCCGGGGTCAGTACTCAGGTGCGTTGCTTTTTTCGTCGTTGTCCCCATCATCATGTTGTCATCATAAGAGTACAAGTCACCGAAGTGGCGTCAAAGAAAAAGACTTGCACCAACCTCCGGAACATCGCAGTCTTGGTCTTCCGGCCAGTGAAGCCGTACGCACATTTCATTTCATGTTACTGACACGTGAGCGCAGTCGTGAGTAACAGCTAGAGTATAATGCTTATATAATCCTCAACGTGTATAATCCATGCCATTCCATACTTCGATACTAATATTATAAATATGAAAGTAAGGTGTCTGTTACGTTTCCAGGAGTAAATCTCTGAACCGATATCCATGAAACCTGGCGTGAGATAGTTTGATCACTGATGAAGAAGACAGGTTACTTTACAAAATACACTATGTGATCAAAAGTATCCGGAAACCTGGCTGAAAATGACTTACCAAGCTCGTGGCGCCCTCCATCGGTAATGATGGAAGTCAGTATGGTGTTCGCCCAACCTTAGCCTTGATTACAGCTTCCATTCTCGCAGGCATACGTTCAAACAGGTGCTGGAAGGTTACTTCAGGAATGGCACCCATTGTTCACGGAGTGCTGCACTGAGGAGAGGTATCGATGTCGGTCGGGTCGATCGGTGAGGCCTGGCACGAAATCGGCCTTCCAAAACATTCCAAAGGTGTTTTATAGGATTCAGGTCAGGACTGTGTGCAGGCCAGTTTATTGCTGGGATGTTATTGTCGTGTAACCACTCCGCCACAGGCCGTGCGTTATGAACAGGTGCTCGATCGTGTTGAAAGATCCAATCGCCATCCCCGAATTGCTCTTCAACAGTGGGAAGCAGGAAGGTGCTTAAAGTATAGGCCTGTGCTGTAATAGTGCACTACACACGCCGACAGATGACGTTCACCGGGCATTCGCCATACCCACACCCTGCCATCGGATCGCCACATTGTGTACCGTGATTCGTCACTCCATACAACGTTTTTCCGTTGTTCAATCGTCCAATGTTTACGTTCATTACACCAAGCGAGGTGTAGTTTGGCATTTATCAGCGAGATGTACGGCTTATGAGCAGCCGCTCGACCACGAAATCCAAGTGTTCTCACCTCCCGCCTAACTGTCATAGTACTTGCTGTGGATCCTGATGCAGTTTGGAATTCCTGTGTGATAGTCTGGATAGATGTCTGCCTATTACACTTTACGACCCTCTTTTACTGTCGGCGGTGTCAGTCAACAGACGAGGTCGGCCTGTAAGCTTTTGTGCTGTACGTGTCCCTTCACGTTTCCACTTCATTATCACATCGGAAACAGTGGACCTAGGGATGTTTAGGAGTCTGGAAATCTCGCGTGCAGACGTATGACACAAGCGACACCCAATCACCAGACAACGTTCGAAGTTCGTGAGTTCGGTAGAGAGCCCCAGTGACTACTGAGGTCGCTGATATGGGGTACCTGGCAGTAGGTGGCAGCAAAATGTACATATTATGAAGGACGTATGTTTTTGGGGGTGTCCAGATACTTTTGACCACATAGCTTATATAGTGCAAGACAATTATTTATTTGAAGGATATTACGCAAATATTTACTCTTTGAAAAAGCTATTTCCTCGTTTACTTTTGAACTTCATTATTTATGAAAATGATTTTTTTGGTCGATATGTTCTACGTAATTCGATTCAGCGTAATTATACTATGCTTATCCGATTCTCAAGATGTTTAACCCATACTTCCATGCTAATACCAGTATTATTAATCACGGAAGTAACTCAGCTTTTCACGACACTATCACTGAACCGTTTCCGATAGCATTTTGCCGGAGATAGCTAGAACTCTGAGGCTACTTTAGAAAGCTGTACCTTTTTGAGTATTATTAATATTTTTAACTATGATACCTACCAGTGGCATGCAGACTACCCTGGCGCGATGGTCGGCGACTCCTTATGTCTTTAGGTTATAGTGCAAATTCAGTGTTATTATGCCCGTGGTTTATGATACTGGGTTCGCACACTACCTGGAACAGCTGAAGAGTTTTGGTGGAGATACAAAAAAAAACGGACGATAAGCCCCGAGAACCGTTTTTAAAATATGTCGTTAAGTCTGATTTAGCGCATAGTTCTAACAGAAGCTGCGAAAGTTACTCGAATCCAACAAACCTCTGAGCAACCTCATGTCCGCCAGAACTTGAATGCAGGACGTCAGGAGGCCTTAAGAGCTATAGAGACAATGGAACAGGCACAAACCCGTCGCATTTCAGGCACTGGGCGTCACTCGTCTCTTACAGCTTCCAAGACGCTTGAAGGCTCACATCGAAGAAGTCATTTAAGGGCTGTAGGACAGAGAGTCGTACTTTTACATGTGGAAAATGGGAGGCTTTTGGTCAGGCGGCATTTGATTATGATCCACTGACTGACTATGCTGATCGTTAATGTAATTAGTTATCACAGGAGGATGGATTAAAAATTGTAGTCACCATAGCGTATGGTAGGGAGAAACGGTTGGTATGTGTTGCTCATGTGGCAAAATCCCATATCCAGCACTAGGTCAACCAAAGAAACCCGTAAAATGTATGAATGTAATGAACCGATGATTTTTTAGATATAATAAAAAATATAATGCATGCTTTTATATTCGACATACAGCAAAAGAATAGAAACACATTCATTATGTACCTGCATACCGGTACTGCATCATTTTTTACAAACACGTCTCTACACCAATGTACACACAGATATCTCATAAAATTATTAGCTTACATATTGACTATCGCTCATCATAACAAAGGTACTGACATGTGATCAAAGGGGCGGGTGACAGCTACTGAATAAATAATTCAAAAGTGTGATTAACAAGAACTGTTCCACCTTAGGAGTTACATACCGTTGGACATGTCATCGATATTCACCTATTCATATACCATATGTCGACATAACTTGAGGAATGCCATTATACAAACACTATAAGCTGTTAAACGACGAAATAAGTATTGACCAAACAGTTTCGTTCTAATAGAACATGATTTGGTCAAAATACTACGCATACCTGTCGGTATAGATATAAAATATGGTTCTTGACTTCAAAAATATGAACTAAAACATATTTCCACCGCTACACGTAAACAAATTCAATTATTTTCTAGAATCAGATATAATTCACGTTTTTGACGTGAATGGAAATACCCTACAGCTACACTAATGTTTAGTACGTTGACCAAATGACATTCAGTAAGAGCGAAACTAGAAGTCAAATGAATATTTTATCCTAATAGCAGTTCGTTTTCACTACGTCACATTGTATGGTACTGTCTCCAACAGATGCTACGTAGAGAAACGTTTCCAGTATTAATACAGATGAAAACAAACAATCTAATCTGTGGTTTATAAAGGTGAAACTGCAAAACGGAAAACAAGCGTGGGGTGTAAGGAGGTTTGGAAAATATCAGCAGCTGATCAGATGAGCACAGGCAGCAAAGACGGTAAACGTGACCAGAGCGGCGAAACCTCTCCACATATTATTGTTAGATATTGTGTCGGCCGCCAATTTCCCGTCCTTGTGCCGCATGGGCTTAATGTGAGAGGCAATATTCGGTACAACGGAAACTGTATTGGGATTCGCATTTGAGATTGATGCCTTAGCAGGAATAAGGAATGGACGACGTTGTTTCTCAGCGTCGGTAGCATGTTGAGAACGAATAGTGGTATTTTCCGGAGAAAAGATTTGTCTTTGAACAGATTGAGAGATAATGTACAAGGCGGAGAAAATGAAACTGGCCTGAAAACATCTCTTGCACCTTAAATTACTCAACTCAGCTTACATCATGCCACCTCCCTCGTCCTCATTACAGGTGTGGATAACGTAATTCAGGTTGCCTGACCGAAGGTGTAGGAAATATTTTCCGGGTCAGTTTCATTTCGCCCAGTGCGATATATCTTACACATACCATAAGAAAGCTCGGCAGTGTATCACACAATGAAATGTAACTACTACTGTCAACACGACGTGTATTGTGACACGTCTTATTCGTAATGGGCAGCACAGTCATAAAATTATTAAAAATTAAATCCAGTGTGAATATTCTAAGGGAGCTTATCAACAAGAAATATTCGTCCCCAGATTTATTCATATGTGCTTCCACAGTCTCGACGTAACTTCTGAATGATGAAACCATTTGTAAAACCGCGGTAGGCTGTCAGTAATACACTCCTGGAAATTGAAATAAGAACACCGTGAATTCATTGTCCCAGGAAGGGGAAACTTTATTGACACATTCCTGGGGTCAATTACATCACATGATCACACCGACAGAACCACAGGCACATAGACACAGGCAACTGAGCATGCACAATGTCGGCACTAGTACAGTGTATATCCACCTTTCGCAGCAATGCAGGCTGCTATTCTCCCATGGAGACGATCGTAGAGATGCTGGATGTAGTCCTGTGGAACGGCTTGCCATGCCATTTCCACCTGGCGCCTCAGTTGGACCAGCGTTCGTGCTGGACGTGCAGACCGCGTGAGACGACGCTTCATCCAGTCCCAAACATGCTCAATGGGGGACAGATCCGGAGATCTTGCTGGCCAGGGTAATTGACTTACACCTTCTAGAGCACGTTGGGTGGCACGGGATACATGCGGACGTGCATTGTCCTGTTGGAACAGCAAGTTACCTTGCCGGTCTAGGAATGGTAGAACGATGGGTTCGATGACGGTTTGGATGTACCGTGCACTATTCAGTGTCCCCTCGACGATCACCAGTGGTGTACGGCCAGTGTAGGAGATCGCTTCCCACACCATGATGCCGGGTGTTGGCCCTGTGTGCCTCGGTCGTATGCAGTCCTGATTGTGGCGCTCACCTGCACGGCGCCAAACACGCATACGACCATCATTGGCACCAAGGCAGAAGCGACTCTCATCGCTGAAGACGACACGTCTCCATTTGTCCCTCCATTCACGCCTGTCGCGACACCACTGGAGGCGGGCTGCACGATGTTGGGGCGTGAGCGGAAGACGGCCTAACGGTGTGCGGGACCGTAGCCCAGCTTCATGGAGACGGTTGCGAATGGTCCTCGCCGATACCCCAGGAGCAACAGTGTCCCTAATTTGCTGGGAAGTGGCGGTGCGGTCCCCTACGGCACTGCGTAGGATCCTACGGTCCTGGCGTGCATCCGTGCGTCGCTGCGGTCCGGTACCAGGTCGACGGGCACGTGCACCTTCCGCCGACCACTGGCGACAACATCGATGTACTGTGGAGACCTCACGCCCCACGTGTTGAGCAATTCGGCGGTACGTCCACCCGGCCTCCCGCATGCCCACTATACGCCCTCGCTCAAAGTCCGTCAACTGCACATACGGTTCACGTCCACGCTGTCGCGGCATGCTACCAGTGTTAAAGACTGCGATCTAGCTCCGTATGCCACGGCAAACTGGCTGACACTGACGGCAGCGGTGCACAAATGCTGCGCAGCTAGCGCCATTCGACGGCCAACACCGCGGTTCCTGGTGTGTCCGCTGTGCCGTGCGTGTGATCATTGCTTGTACAGCCCTCTCGCAGTGTCCGGAGCAAGTATGGTGGGTCTGACACACCGGTGTCAATGTGTTCTTTTTTCCATTTCCAGGAGTGTATTATGCAAAATGCCTTATTGCACCATGTATGTATATGACACTATATGCTGCTCCCTAAGGCTGTGGACGAATTTACATTATATATCACTTATTGTTGAACGTTATTACTGCTGATGGAGGTTAATGCGGCCAAGCACTTGGGCTGCTTACGTAATTTATATATTTTTAATCTCGATTTGTAGCACCTCGTTTCCAAAAGGGGTGCAAGAGATTACCGCTATCGCCCTCTCTTTAAAAATAAATAGCGAAAAATACACGAATTAATAGTGCGTTGCCGATTGGAGGAATGATGGGTAGCGTATAATGAATCCGTTCATGTGAAATAATAAATTAAAAATGTCTTATTCTTGTGGTACTAACCTTTAATCGCCCAAATGTACGTAGTAACTGTAAATTTCCTAAACCGTTCTCCCAATTCTGCTTTCACCCCATGAAATGCGACATCGATGGCATAATTATTTAAAGTAACAGTAATGATGCAAGTAAGCGCGGGAAAACTTTTTAAAAAGTCTTAGTGCGATGAAAAGGGTAACTATTTTGGCGAAGGGATACCAATATCTCCTAGAGCCTGGCGCCAAGGTCACAACACAACGCACCCCCACAGCTCTTGCCACTATGTGGCCACTTGTTGCCAACTGTGAGAGGTATTTGCCCTTAGATTGAGTATGGTAAGTGTCGGGGATGGTTCCTCCAGGTCATCTCCACTTGGGATGGTATCCGGACCCAACTGGCAGGAGACCAAAATTTGAGTGGCCAAGCAGTAAAGCCGCAGAGTCTCGTCGTTGAAAGGTCAGCTAAGCTGTCGTTCTCGGTTCGTCTCCATCGTCTCCGACGCCGTAACGTGCGCAACAAGTTTTTACAGGAGGCGAGCCCGTCTCGTCATTTCTTACCCTTGCTCTATACTATATCCTTTCCACACTAGCCACAGGGTCTGAGGCGCCTTGTCACGGCCCACGCGGCTCCCCCCGCCGGAGTTTCGACTCCACCCTCTGGCATGGGTGTGCGTGTTGTCCTTAGCGTAAAGTAATTTAAGTTAGCTTAAATAGTGCGTAAGCTTAGGGACCGGTGACCTCAGCAGTTTGGTCCCATAAGACCTTACCACAAATTTCCAATTTTCTTTCCACACTGTTTGGGACCTAGATAAAAATACTCCTTGTGGTGACTAGCTGCATGAGAGCAAAATGCTGTTCCTAAGTTTCCTGTAAAAAGTGTGTTTGTGAATACTGCAGTGTAGTGTTTCATTTAATTTTAATGCACCCTTTGCGCACAGCTAAATGCTAACTTCAGTGCAATTAAATTGGTTCTGGTAGACCAACATCAACCATGTTCTTGTTGCTAAAGGCATTAATAACACTTTTTTGTTTCCTCTGATAAATATGACTTTTATTGTGTGGAGCAACAGCAGGAGGGAGGAGGTACCTTATCCCCTGCAAGATACGGCAAACAGGAAATCCATTATCAGCAGAATTACAATAGACGAGCCTCTCTTTCAAGCAGGCAAAGAAATCCGAAATGCTTGCACAAGTGATAAATCAAGCAAAATACTTTCGTTACGTGTGAATTAGTTTCACTTGCTCGGCATCATCTCCGCGAAAGACCATCCTCCTCTCCTCCCGCCCCTCATTCCCCAGCAACCGGCACCCAATCGTCTCGCCTCCTGGCCCCCGTGTAACTGTGGCTTCTTAACCGTGAACGACGTTCTCTACGATATCTAAGACACTGAGGCAGTTTCTTCTCTCCTCTCAAGTGATTGATATTACTTGTTTATTGCGAATACTGAGTGACTATTTTGGACCTTCTTTGTACACGCGGCCGAAGTTTAGTGAACTCAATGTATACAGTCACACAGTGACTGAAGATCGTAGGAAATACGAAAAAGAGGATATCACCATTTCATTATACTTTCCGTCAAGGCTTCCGAAATTAAATGATTCTGTTTTAACGTTGTGTTTCTCTGATTTGTGATAACGAATTATTGCCTCGGTATTTAATGGAGTTGACAGGCCCGTTCTTATTCTCTTTATACATAAATGACCCGCCGGACAGGGCGAGCAGCACTCTGCCGCTCTTTGCTAATGACGCTGAGGTGTACGGGGAGGTGCCGCCGATGAGTGACAAAGAAGATACAGGGTGACTTAGACGAAATTTATAGTTGGTGTGATGAATTTCAGCTTGACCTAAATGTAGGAAAACGTATGTGAATGGAAATCACTGAGAAAAACAATCCAGTAACTTTCGAATACAACATTAGTAGTCTACAGCTTAACACAGTTTTGTCTATGAAATACCTAAGCGCAACGTTGCAAAGCGATATGAAACAGAACGAGTAAGTAAGGATGGTAGTGGGTAAGGAGAACGGACGACTTCGGTTTATGGGAAAAAATTTAGAAAAGTGTTGCTTACCAGTAAAGGAGCCCGCGTGTAGAACGCTAGTGCTACCCATTCTTGAATACTACTCGAGTGTTTGGTACCTCCACCAGGTTGGATTAAAAGAAGACATCGAAGCAATTCAAAAGCGGGATGTTAGATTTGTTACTGGTAGGTCCGATCGACAGTTGAGTGAACTCAAATGGGACTCCCTGGAGCTGGAGGGAAGAGGCCGTTCTTCTTGCGAAACACTAGTGACAAAATTTAGCGAACCTGTATTTGAAAC